>NC_055968.1:10079307-10369307 GCF_018492685.1 Alosa sapidissima | reverse complement strand
GTGCTCGCTACGTCCGCTCATGGAGGGGGAGGACGAGAGCAGCTCTGGCTAGTGCTGCTGAGTTTCCGGAAAGAGCCGCCACACTCGTCTAGAAACAGCCGGGGGTAGGGTAGGGGAGGGGAGGAGGGAGGGAAGATCTGACCACCTCTGCGGGTGAGTGTAGTCTGAACGATGTAACTGTTCCAGAAACATAGGCGCCCCTGCAACCACTGCCACTTTCATCTCTAATCATACAACACAGCCAAACACTCCCACCCGACGACACCAGTTCCGCCAGCACATCACACACAAACACACACACGCACACACACACACACACACACACAAACACTCCCACCCACCCACCCACACAAACACACACACACACGCACACACACACACATGCACGCACATGAACACCACAAACATAGACACTCACAGACACAAGTTGTACATGCACAAATGACTTACCTTCAATTACACACAGACATTATACACATACAATAAAACACACCAGTACAAATGTGTACACTCACACCCACACACCCACACCCACACAACCACATAACATAACATAGCATAATATAATATAACATAATATAGCATAACATATAACATAAACACAAAAGAAGGCACCATTATGGTGTTGCAGAAAACCCAACGAAAACCCATCAAGAAGTGAGCACCTACATTCAGCCCTCATGGGAATGAACATTGTGTACCATTGTGTATCATTGTGCATTTTCTCTAAAAATACGAACGAAGGGAACGTTCGGCTGCACACGCCTGTGAAACGCTCTCCCTGAAAACAGACCACTGCATATATTTATATCCATATGCAATGACTTCCTGGGGCAAGGGGCTGTTTTAAAGTGAAGTAGAGAAAAAAAGAATGAGAGTAAAAAAAACAAGAAAATAGCACAGTGAGGGAGGAAAAAGAGAGAAGGTGGAGTGGCTGAAAAGTGAGCAGCTCTCTCTTCAGGACACTAATTATTGTATCAGCTCGCGAGCACTTGTTCTTTTCATTTGGAAAACCAGCTGTTCTTTTTTTGTCAAAATCCGAAAACAAGGAGTAAACTCGTCTGTAATGAGCACGAACTCCGCAAGTGGTCCAGGAGGCAGTGAAGCTCGGGAGGAGAAAACCCACCACGAATTCATAAAAACAATAAATATTCTCGCAGCAAGAGCTCGAGCAGGACAGACATGCGCATCATTTAAAGGGGCAGTTTGCATGTAGATTCTTTCTCTCTCTCACTGTGTGCCCTGCATATTTGCCTGTCGCCCGCTTTTACATTATTCGTCATGCTAGCTTAACAACTCCAGTGTGACCAGCTCCTGGAAAGAGTTGAGAAACAAAAAAAAATAAAAATAAATAAATAAATAAATAAATAAAAGAATCCACCAGAGGGCCCGGGGGCAGTGATATCAGCGTGTTACACCACTAGATTTTCCTAATGGGTAGGAGCTCTCTAGAAGGTTCTAGCTGACCCCTTTGGTTCCTATGCAACAACCGCTCTAATCAGTAGGCAGCTCTGCAATTAGCATTCCAACTGCAGGCTGTCACATCAGAGCATTACACACACACACACACACACACACACACACACACACACACACACACAGATTGAATGTGCTGCAGACGACACCAAGATGATGTTCAGGGGACCTAATGAAAGTAAGGTTTCTAGGGTTACACTGTGTGTGTGTGGGACTGTGTGTGTGTATATATGTGTGTGTGGGGGGAGGACTGGCTTGTTTTGAATGTCAATAGGAGGCGAAACTGGTGTTGAAAGCCCAGTGAATTAAGATAAGCATCGCACAAAAGATTCTCCTTTTTCTCTGTGCGTGGACACAATACCTTCGTCCAGTGACAGAGTCTCTTATCAGCCCACCACCTCTTCAGGATCTTTCCTCTTTCTGTCTCACTCTCTCCCTCCTTCTCTCTCTGTTTCACGGTCGCTATTCTTCGTGTGTTTATTCATGAGAATATTGCTGCTGATTTCCAACCTTTCTGTGCCTGTCACAACGATCTCGGAGTGTGTTTGCGTGTCTGTGGTCCCTACACATGCCTGAGTCAGTGTTTCCCATACATTGACTTATTTGTGGCGGCCCACCACAAATATCAACATTGACCACCACACAATGATTTTCCAGGTTGTACTCAATTGTGCTTAAATCTGGTTAGCATCATAACCACACTGTGCTAATTTGTTAAAAACTGTTGTATTCAAGTTAATTCTGCAAACCAACCACCACAAATGAAATTCAATTCTGTGGGAAACACTGTGAGTGTTGTTTTCTTAGCTACCTGGGTCAAAAACACAACACACACACACACACACGTTTCATCCTGCCTTTTTCGAGCGCATTTTTGCTAGATCTCATTTTCTCAATGTTTCCTTTAAAAAAATTAAACGATCACATGTAATTTGGGGGGGGGGGGGGGGGGGGTGTAAACACGAAAACAACTTAGACATATATATATATATATATATATATATATATATATATGCAGTATATATATATATATGTATTAAAAAAAATACACACACAACAGTAGAAGTGTAGCGAGATGTGAGCCTGTGATCACTGATTCTGCAGTGTATAGTAATGACATCAATACACCCACATGGAGGTTGAGACTTGTGCGTGAGTTTACCTCATGTAAAGTAGAGAGGGGGAGAGGACTTCACATCTGGAGATGGAATTGAACTCCAATGAACAAACATCAGAATTTATCAAATGTTTCATATCCGGTAACGTTATCTCTATAGATCAAACCTTCCCAAAAATTCAAGTTACGCAGAAAGGGCCTAAATATACAATAGTTTTAAAAAAATATCGGAATTTAAAAAAATAAACTACATTAAATATAGGCAGATATGAAGCAGTAAAGATCAAGTTTTGATGAGGCAAACCCTGCAGTCGAGCTTTCAGAAATGGCACCTGACTAATCATTTGAATTCATCTATAAATGATTGCTTCCGCAAATGTAGCGTGAAACAGCAACAGCTTTTTTTTTGCTCCTGTGTGGGGGACTTGAAAAGGATGTTAATTGATGGGAGTTATGGCAGGTTGCTCAGAGCACTAAGGGGATCATTACCAACGGAGTGTAAAAACGGCATCTACGGCTGTTTGCATTCTATCACACGCACAAGCTGCGGAACAGCCAGAGGAAACGTGGCACGGCACGGCACGGCAGACTCCGTCAGCATCAAGGTAGCACGTTAGACCTGTCTTCTAGCAATCACTGGGAGAAAAACAAAACACCCACCGAATACAGGGGTCCATGTGAAACCAAGACAGAACTAAAATATCTACGAAAACATAAATTATTTTACAGTTTGGGCTTAAAATAAAACAAAACAAAAATAATAAAGATTTATTTTGGTTTCTGCGGTGGTGAAAACAAATGATCCTACGGTCGTTTTACATAGCAGAATCAATTTGTGGGAGAACAGAAAGACGCTGGAGAGAGAGACAGAGAAGGGAAGAGAGAGAGAGAGAAAGAGAGAGAGAGTAAAAGAGAGAGAGTAAAAGAAAAAGAAAAAGCCCAGCACTTTGGGTTAGCTAAAGGATTTAGGTCATGCTTTAACTGGCTGACATCAGGCGGCGAGCTGCCTGGAAAAGCTGGTGTGGATCGTTCAGCAGCGACAGACAATCATGGAGAGGAAAGAGGAGAGAGGGGGAGAACGAGAGACGCATTCCTGGGGTGGCTGGCCGGCCAACCTGCAGACTGACCTACATTTCCTGCACGACTCAGGGAGCACAGCTCTCCACTGGCAAGGGCCCTCACCAAAATCAGCTTCTGGATCTACTGGCAGGGGTGCGAGTGTGTGTGTGTGTGTGTGTGTGTGTGTGTGTGTGTGTGTGTGTGTGTGTGTGTGTGTGTGTGTAGTTGTTTAAGTGCACATTTGTATAGTTTATGTATGTGTGTGTGTGTGTGTGTGTGTGTGTGTGTGTGTGTGTGTGTGTGTGTGTAATATGCCATCTTTTCCTAAGTTTATTAACACTGCCATTTTGGGCCAACCACTGGCAATTTGAAAAGTGCCAGACAAACTTGAGCTACTCACAGAGAAAGAATAACATTACACACAAGGGCCAGGGTCTGCTCTGTATTTCAGTCACTCAAACCCCATAATTCACTGCAACGCAACCAGACCAATGTTTACAAATGACCACCACCAGCCACGGCGATGGTGGATGTTTGCGTGTTTGGCTGGCAAAACTTTAAGCACAACTTGCCAGATGTCATGGCTCAAACTGCCCTGACATAACAAAGACATCATCATTACTCTCCCGAATAAGAGATGGCTCCAAAAACATGACCCATATTTCAATCCCCATTTTAGAAGATTTCAGGGCTTTTTTTTTTTTTATAGAAAATGTGAATGAGTAGAATTTGTTTATTTATTCATGGTTCCAAAAGTGTTTTTTTTTTCTGTGCACATACCTCTAACAGCCAGGGCTTGAGCTTGCGATCGAGGATGATGTCGAAGCCAAGCATCTCGAAGCAGACACTGTCGCTCCCTGGTGGCTGTCCAGGGCGGCACATGCGATAGGCATGCAGGACGTGAGGCTCGGCCACTATTAGCGTTTTCACCACCAGTTCCTTTAAGATAGGGAAGAGAAAGTAACATTTACTACACACATATATTTAAAGTGAGATTTACTACATATTTAAAGACAGAGAAGAGGAGAGAAGAAGGGAAGAAGAAATAGTGTGTGAGAAAGACCTGAAGAAGAAAGAAGATAAGGACAAAGAAGAAAAGGAGGAGGAAGAACAAAAAAACAAGAGAAAAAAGAAGACAAAAAAAGACAAAGAAGAAGAGGAAGAAGAAGAAGAGGAAGAATAAGAAGAAGAAGAAGAAGAAGAGCGCGAGTGTAATCAGCCCAATATTTCCGTCAGCCCATTTGAGTTCCAGCGGCCCCATCCCTCTCTGCGCTGATTGCTGCGGCCGATAGCGGCTCCCTGGCTCTGGGCATCTGTTATGTCTCGCTGTCTGTCTGTGTGTGTGGGCCCTGCAAACACACTGTGCATCGCCCGGCCTAGCGTGCGCATTGAATAATAGAGGGACATTAGACGGTGTCCTGCCTAATGGGATGGAGCCGACAAAATCTGTCACCCAGAAGGAGCGCAGCAACACAGAGCGGAGGGGCGCGAGGGGGAATAAATGATCTGGAAGCATGGCAGCGCTTCTTCTCTCTCACTCACTCGCTCTCTCTCTCTCTTTCTCTCTCGTTCACTTTCTTTCTCTTATCTGCACAGAGACAGGCCGCAGCCTCCCCCAGAGAGGAGCGGGACAGGTTTGCATGCATCTCCAGCCGACAGGCAGGACACACAGAGCAGCGGTGGCAGTAGTGGTGGTGGCGGCGGTGGCGGCAGTAGGATCCCGTGGCACACGGCACACGCGCGGTGGGCACCGCCAGCTCTATTTCAGGGGCCCTGCCATCTGCCTGCTGCCCAGAGGTGTCTGCTATGACATAGGGCTGTGTCTGTGTGTGTAAGAGACACAGAGATGTGTGTGTGTGAGTGCATGTGTGTGTAACAGAGAGAACGACAGAGACAGTCGGAGAAATGGTGTGTGTGTGTGTGTGTGTGTGTGTGTGTGTGTGTGTGTGTGTGTGTGTGTGTGTGTGTGTAGATGAAGAGAAAAGGAGAATATGAGAGATTGTGAGAGAGAGAGAGAGAGAGAGAGAGAGAGAGAGAGAGAGAGAGAGAGAAAAGGGAGAGCACTAGGCAGCCAAGATTATTTTTCTCCTTTCTCCAAGCGAGCCTTCTGTATTCTCCATGTGGCAAGATATCATGTATTAGTGACAAGCAGCGCGACAGGCCCCTGTTCCACGGAGCAGAAAAGGAGGGAGGAAAACAAAAGGCTGAATGTCGAGGGTGTTTGTCAACTCGGCGTAGACGCTGCGTCTGGGTCAAAGGGCAGGTAAATACAAGTCAAGCATTGTGGCTCTGTGTGTGGACAAAGACACATGTGTTGAATAGGGGGTGGGAGAGGGCTGCACTTTAACTTGTCTCTTCCTCAAAGCCCGCTGATTGGCACTGGCAGGTGAGACGAAGGGAGACATGCGGAGGAGAGGAAAGGGAGGATGGGAAGAGACGCGGGCGGAATAAAGGGAGGACTGTGAAGCCCCAAATCAATCCGAGAGCAGCAATTCTAGGAAAGGTCAGGGGTCAAGAGGACTGTGAAAGAAAATCATTCTGAGCCGATTTCTTCAAGGTTCCACAGCGGAACTGAAGGAAGAGAAGAAAGAGCGCTTCAGCACGAGAACTCAACTACAAAAATCATAACCTACATTCATGGAGACAAGCCAAACGGTAAATCTGCAACACCTCATGTTTTTGACTGCGAAAAATACACCTACAGTAAAAGAATACTGCTGAATGCTGATCAAAACTGACATATTTATTTATCCATTTTGTATTTGGGCAATTCCACGCAAAACTGTCACGTCCATAACGTCAACTAAATACCATGGTTTTGTTCGGCAGTTTTGTGCGGAATTGCCCATTTATTTGTATTTTATTCTGCATTCTAGTCTTGCAAAAGCAACAGAATGTACAATAAGCAACGCCGTCTTTGGCCAGCGTAATGATAAAGCAACAGTATCTAACTCTGGCCGAGGTAAACACAAGCCAAAAACAAAGAGCTTTGAAAAGCCCCCTCCTTCAAGTCTCTCTGCTAAGCACCTCCCTCAGCCCACATTCATTATACGCTGTGCCGTGTATGTCAAAGTGACTGACAAGCATGGCAATGCATTTTTTGCAAATGGCTCTCCGTGGTACAAGCAGGTTCGGTGAACACAAAAGAAGGCCAAAAAGAACAGATTTGTTGTCACTGTATCTATGGAAACAGAGTTTTTTTCCCCTCAGCTCTCCGGTTGTTTTTATAATAATAATAATAAAAGTTTATTTTATATAGCACCTTTCTCAAACCCAAGGTCGCTTTACATAGTAGGAAGGCAGGGAAACACAATAACAAACAAACAAAAAATACAACAGAGACAAAGGCAGGGAAATACAATAACAAACAAACAAAACAATACAACAAAGACAAGTTATCTGTAGGAACTATGTGTTGGGTGTGGAGGAGAAGTGATCATTAAACAGAAAGGTCTTGAGATGTGCTATGAGTAACTCCTCTCTCATGTTCTTTGTTCTTATGTCTGCTTCACATTGCTAACGTGGTATTGATCTCTCATTGCAGCACATAGGACACCCAAGTGCCAACATTTGTCTGGCAACGCATCTCTTTAAATTTGTAGAAGTCTGCTTTACTATTGGGGGTTCTCATTGGGGGTTCTGATTGGGGGTTCTGATTGGGGGTTCTGATTGTGGATTCTAATTGTGGGTTCTGATTGGATGTTCTGATTGGGTTCTGGTTGTCATAACTCTCATTGACTCGTTTCTATCCACACTTACGTTTTGGTCTAAAAAGAACAGTTATATCAGAACTCCCCCTATTACCGTCGGTCCCGTATTTCCGCCATCTTGCGTGTATGTGTCACTTAATATCCATTTCTATACAAACCAAGACGGCGGATTCCTAACGAAACGCAAGCACCCACACCATAGGTGTATCTAAATTAGCTATGTACCAAAAATGATATTTTACCGTGACTCGAAGAGCTGTAAACAGTGTTGTAAGGCTGCGTATACACATCCGCTTGGAGCTCCGGTGGAATTTTAATTTCATGACGAGAATTCTCGGTCTAACCGTTCATGTGCCGTTGAAACGGCGTAAATAGGCGACCCATCAGGCCAGCACTATAACTCCGAGCATGGTAAACAAAATCGGATATTTCAGGCAGTAAATGCTCCCGTTAAGAACCAAACCAGATTTTGTTCAAATCTACACACCTATGGCTACTGAAAAATGTAAGGTTCATTTAGCAAATGTTATTTTGAAGTGTTAAAAAACATCATTGTTTTAGAATTTCCGAACAAAGGTGGTGATAATTGGGGGTGTTACGATAGCAAGTTTATCTTTGGACAACACATCCTGAGCAAATAGAATCTTCAACGCTTGGGCAGATTTTATGTGCAATCTTTATCTATCCTAAAATGATTTTTTACTTTATTTTCTACAAATGTAGGTCAGGTTTTCTATATTTGAAAATACTGATTATAAAATAAAGAAATGCTTGACACACTCCCACAAAAAAGGGGGCAATGGTATGCACATCAAACAAACAAAACAAAGACTGGTACTGGGTCCGTGTATCATTCGTTTATTTGATATTCAATTGAGAATCAAAAACGAAAAAATAAAAAAAATACTTGTTATTTCATTATTTGTTTATGAATGTGACCATACTGACACAAGGCAAGATCAGAGAGGAAGCCCAACCAGATGAACTTTAAAGCCCCTGGTTCTGAGTCATGTTGGTGAGGGATTGGGATTACCCGCCTGGGAGAGTAATCATCAAATGTTGACACCAAAAGATTTGCACACTTACTGATACATCATTCCAGAACTTGGCCACATCGAAATCGTTGGACCGGAGGAACTCGGAAAACCAGCCCACAGATCTCTTGCTTCCTTTGTCTATGGTCTCATCTCGCTCAAAGTTCTCGTTGTGTTTGTTGACAGAGTAATTTGTCAGGTGCATGAACAGTTGGCTCTGTAAGGGGGAAAAAACAAGGAATGATTAATGGTCTTTTAATAATCCAATTAATGATCTTTAATGGCAGATGATGTCCCTACACCATCAACAAAAAAAAAAAAAAAAAAAAAAAAACACTAAGAAAAAAGTAGAAAAAAGTAAAGACCGACATAAACATGGAGAAAAACAAAAAACAACATGGCGTAACCCCCATTAACTCCAAACACAAGACGTTAGAGCAGCATGATGCCATTCATCTCCCTGGCACACCTGATGGCTTGACGACGCACTACGGACTGGGACACGTGTGACGGGTTTATCCGACACACACCCCTGGAGACCCTGGGGGCCCTTAATATTTGATAAGACAGCTGCTTGGCACAGCTGGCTGGGTGCCTGCCTGCCTGGCTAGTAGTCTGTCTGTCTGTCTGTCTGTCTGTCTGTCTGTGTCTCACCAGGTTGGACTCGTTGGGCGAGTGGTACTTCTCGGTCCCCATCCGGACCAGGCCGTCGTTGTAGAGGAAGATCCGCAGAGGATCGCAGGAGGTGACCAGGATGTAAATACGCAAGTCGAACTTGTAACCTTCCATCAGAAAGGGCTTCTCGAGGTACTCCTGCACGATGTAGTGCTCTTGACTCGGAAGCTTCTCGCAATTGCGAATCAAGGAAATCCTGAGGATGAACAAATTCGTAAAGCACAGGAAATAACTATGACATGTCCTAAGAGGAAAAACATGATCTTGCTCAGTGTAAAATTCAGCTTATATTCAGCTATGTCTGCTGCTGCCAAGGTGTGACTGTTAAAAAAAAAAAAAAAAAAATCTGAGACTAATAAACATTAAGTGAAAAATGATAACAGGGACCCACTGCCGAATAAACACCAGACCGAAGTGACTCTGAAACAGAGCCATACCAGATCTGACCCAGACCCTCTCTCTAGCTGGGAATTTACACCAGAGCTGTTATGTCCAGTGTTTTTTAGTCGTTTGTCTGGGGTCTGTCTATTGTTTTGTCTATTGTGTAGAATTCCATCAGAATCAGAATCAGTGTATCACATATACAGTGCCAGCATTTTACGCACATATTACGGCCATTAAAACTAGAGCAAAGTGTATTTTTACGCTCCACTTCTATTTCAGAGCATGTGTATGTATGTCTCTTTTCATTTTTAGTCAAGCTGGAGTGTATTTTCTTCCTGTATTTATGACGTCTTGACCAGCAGACAATGGAAGTCTGACAAAGAGAGCGTAAATATCGTGTGGCTTTGATATGGACAGTGCTGAGATTGTTTGTAGGTGTAGCGGTAAATTAGATGACATGATTGATGAGTGCTGATGTCAGGTAATCAAACTCCATTCTGGCAGGCGGGTTAATGTGCCACCAATGGGGGGCTTGTATTTAGGCCTGACACTTTTTAACAAGCTTCAGTTCAGACACAAACAATAACTTCATTTAGTTTTCAGACTGAAAATGAATTACGGAGGGGCTATAACTTAATTTCCTGCATCACACTGTGCGTCTCTCAAATTTAATCTCCGACATCCTCCTCCGACTGGCCAAGCTAAACTCATCATCTTTCACTTTCTTAATGTATCGCAATAATTTAGCTTTTGCTAACTTTTTATTTTGTAATAAATTTGGGCTCCCTGTAACACAGGACCATTGCTGGGACAGCCAGGGGAATATACAGTATATATATATGAGAACAGGACAAAGACTTCTCTACTGCAATACTTCCATCTATTGGAGCCTAACTGAATTACAGGCCAAATAAGTGCTGTTTTCTTTATTCATAATCAAATCCAACAGGGTGTGCTTAATATCGGTTCTCAGACAAAAGTTTGGCATTGCAACGTTCATGGTCTCTCAACAATGTTATGAAAGACTATTCAAATACACAACGGGAAGGGAAAAAAACACAGTGAAGAAAAATATGTCTGAAAACTGTGTAATTTGGCCTTGCAATGTAAAATATGGCTTAACCATGCTGTGGTGCAAGTGTTCGCCCAAAGTGCCACAAAGAACAGTAACAACAACAACCAAACGAAAAAAAAAAAAAAATTGGTGCAGAACAGAAAGCACTATTTATAGTCTGGCCAGGTCTCCATGGCGCTGGATAAGGTGACTCAATAATCACATGCAGCTCCTTGAGGGAACGGACTACCTGCTACGGCTGCCCTTGCAGTGGATTAATGGAAATGGAGGGGATGAAAATGAGGTCTGCTATGAGAATCGCTTTTGTCTTGTGCCAGAATTTCTCCATTTGGAAGCCCCCCCATCCCATCCCACCCCAACACACACACACACACACACACACACACACACACACAGAGACTGCTTTCCATAGCTTATGTCAGGCCCCCGTCTCTCACACCAGCGGCAATATGTGGCGGTTCGGGCGTGCCAGCACCGTGGGGCCAGACGGCTCGTGGGTCTGAGCTGACCTACCCGTGACCCATGGCGCCGTTGGCCGGCTTCACGATGAATGTCTTCTGCTTGCGCTTTCTCCGCAGCTCCTTCACATAGTTCTGGAACTGCGTGTACTCAGCAGGAAAGATCCAGGTCTTGGGTATGAAGCTGTACTCCTGAGGCTGGAATTTAATCATTCTAAGTGAAAAAGGGAACACAGATACAAGGGGAGAGGGAGAGAGAGAGAGAGAGAGAAAGGTGTTTACGTGATGAGGTTGGACGTAATAAAATGATCCCAGATGGTTTGGTAGTCAAGATGGTCAAGAACAGGTAAGGCAATATCCCCGCTTTAAATTACGTTCTGTTTAATCCTCGATGCATACTTACTTGGCCATGTTTCTTGCCAAGCAGTCTTTCCGGCAGATTTCCCCCATCCCAGGGAAATGGTTGATTCTCTACAATAAAAAAGAAATAACAAAGCCGGCAGGGGCATTACGCTACTCACCTTCACATAAAAAAAGTGTAACATTAAAGGGGGAAAGCCGAGGCGAGATTACAATGTTCTGACATTTATGCCCAATTATGGACTCAAAACAAAAGGTGATTGCAAGACCTTCCCTGACCCTTATTTAGTTTACCACATCGTTTTAAATTAAAACAAGAAAAAGGACAATCAATCTCAACTCCAGGGGCCAAGGTAATTGGTTCTGCATCAGGGAACCTGCGATTGTAAGTAGTGACAGATGAATGAATTGCATTGAATGCTGTGAGAGAGAAAAAAAGGCACAGTTTCTGTATTCTTTGACCAAATGAGGTAGAACAGTGCAGTTAATTAGGCTCGTATGAACTGTGGCTTGACAGCAAACTTCCTGAACACAGGAAAAAAAGAAGGAAAATTACAAAAATGTGAAAGGAATTCATGATAATGCTCATTTTTATGGTACAAATAAACTAAAGAAATGTAAAGAAAGAAAGAAATGTGATATACATTATTTCAAGATAAAAAGAAACTTAAACAATAAAGAGTATTTAATTCCCTATCTTAAAAAAAATTGCTCATCTACTTTATGGGCACAGACCATACCAGTTTGGGGCCAAGCGAACATGCAGCTTTGGCCATGAAATGATTTCATCGATTGGTGCTGCCCCATGTAATTACATCGCCTATGAAGAAGATGGATGGCACACACAGCCCATGTTACTGAGAAGGTCAAGGCTGGCTGTCTCAGGAGAACAAAATGCATCCACATTTATATAGCGGTTTGACTGAAAATACACACACACACACACACACACACACACACACACACACACACACACACTATTGTGCCATCCCATTTGTAAGGCCTGCGTGTGCAGAGAGGCATGGTGACTACACTGCTGCTGCCGGAGACGGAGAGGATTTGGACACATTCACCCCCTCTCCTTTTTCTCTATTTCTACACATATTTCTTACCTTCACTGATTGTATTTCTTTTTTCATATTTTCTTCTCTCTCTCACACACACACACACACACTCGCACTTTTAGGGCCTAGATCAAGTACCAGGTGCAAGGTGGCGCAAAGGCTTATTCTTATCTTACACTCAATAAAGTGAGAAATATTTCGCCATGCGCTCCACTTTCATTAAACCTTGCGCCCAGGGTGTGTCAATTAGCAACATAAGGTGAGGTCTGGCGTATTATCAAAAAATCGTTATTTTACACCCACTAAAAATCATGGCTATGAGTTGAAATAATAGGCGAGTGCAAATGCATGTAGGCTATACTCTGCTAGTCACAAACAGGTTTTAGTAAAGCAAGGTTTAGTGGAATCCCTGTTCCATACGGTCTCGCGTGCAAGCAGATTCCTTTAAATCAGTGGTCCCCAAACTACGGCCCGCGGGCCGGATACAGCCCGCCACCTCATTTTGGGTGGTAGTGATGTAGTACTCGAGTCCGGTCTCGGACTCGAGTCCGGTCTCGAGACCAATTTCTGCTTTCTCGGTCTCGTCTCGGACTCGTTCCTTCAAAGACTCGGTCTTGACTCGGTCTCGGACCACAGTGGGAGGAGAAGGACTCGTAATTTCAGACCGAGTCCTCGAGACCAACGCATTTTTTATGTTCATATAAAAAAACAGACAACATATAACAACAATAATAATAAAATGCAATGTTGACCGGCATTATTTGAAAATGACATCCCATGGTGCAATGCAAAGATACTGCCGTCAGAGCCGTTTATTTATCTCTATGGCTCTGCTGCCGGTGAGTGTCTGTAGGTCAGCATAGTCCATATTAAGACGTTAAGACTGCTCCTCTAAACAATTCCCAATCTAGCTTAGTCTGTAGGCCTAACTGTTGATTATTAACTGGGGTGATATTAAATTATGAATATTAAAACTGAATTTTTTTTATGGTCTTGGTCTCGACTCGGTCTCGACTCCTAAAGGACTCGGTCTCGACTCGGACTTGCTTCCTCAAAGACTCGGTCTTGACTCGGACTCGACTGTATTTGAAAACCAACAGACTCGGTCTCGACTCGGTCTCGACCCTTCAAAGACTCGGTCTTGACTCGGACTCGGCATAGGCGGTCTCGTCCCCATCACTATTGGGTGGCCCCCCAAATCATGTCCGTGGTATATAGCATCTGGCCCGCACGGGAGTACGACATCGTCAAACTATAACCTCGGTAATTTCCCCCGTTCGTTCTCTATGGCGAGTCTTAACAGTACACATGTAATATTCTTTTTGTCCACTGGTGGTTGTTTTGGCGCTGTTTTGCGTTTGCCATCGAAAACGGAATGAAATGTAGGCCTACCTGCAAACACGTAAGAGGCCTATGCTGACTGTATCAGTGCTCAAAGTATTCTAAAAGTTTATCAATTAATTGTTAATAACTAACTAACTTCTATTCAAGTCATATTTCTGTGACTTTCTGGGATAATTATTTCTATTTTTTATTCACTCGTTCAAATGTTCATACAAATTCACAATTCACAAAGTTCTCATCAGGTGAGTGAAAGTTAGAATGGTGGTCATTTCAGATGTTTTTGCCAGCACATAAAACTCTCATAGTTTGAGTTATCTGAATTATTTGTAGGATATTACTTGTTCACAATATGAGCTGTGTATGCAAAGACACAGAGTTCACACATTTTGAATAAAATATACATTTGGGACTCCCTGCTAATACTTTTGGGAATGCTAAAGTCTTTTTATCAGTATTATTTCATTTGAGCCACATTTTACACTGATATGGCATGATGGCAACATAAACACAGCTAACAATGGTATTAAATTGCAGTATATTAAATGTAATGGAATATTCAACTAAGATAGACTGCTGTTGTTCACAGCACTAAGCTATTTATGGTTACTGATATACTCCGAGTCTCTGGCCCTCTCTTAGAACCAGGCATAGTGAGCTGGCCCTCGGAATAAAAAGTTTGGGGACCACTGCTTTAAATGCTCGCTGACTATCAAAATACCGAGGAGCTGTTTGAAGTTGTGCTGCTTGCTGTTAAAGGGAATGACAAATTGGTTTAAAGGATGTTACGCCCAAAACACACCCATGACTGATTAAGAAACATAAGAACAACCCTATTGCGCCCGGCGCCCAGTGTTTGATCACAAAAATCATGCCATTAAATTAGTGAATACTGTATGGACTGGCCACGCCTTTAATGTCTATAAACTTTGCGCCTCTGACCATCCGTTTCTGATCGCCAAGATAGGGCCCCTAGTCTCTCACCATCTGTCTCTCCATTTGCCTCTGAATTTCCTCTCATAATCATTCTCTTTTCTTCTATCTTACTCTTTTGCGCTCTCTCTCTCTGGGCTCAGGGCTCTAAGATATGTCACACGCAGGGACTTGTCTGCCTCTGTCTCTCTTCATGATGGGAGTCTTCCCCCCCGGCATCTGCTCTGCTCACCTCACATGACATGGTGTTTCACACTCGGATCCCGTCGTTAATCACAGTCGCAGATGTGAAACAAAAAAAACAAAAAAAACCTTTAGCCAGAACACCTAGGAAGCTCCTCCTAAGAAGTACACTACCTAGTGAAGTTCCTGCCCCCAACATCAGCGGAGAGTAATGATCATTTAGGTTTTAGCTGGTTGAAGAAATGGTTTAGCCCCTTAGTGGTAGTTACGATATGTTCTGGGAAAGGGAAATGCTTTGGGATTTAAAAGCAAACACTTTACTGTACACTCACGGCTAATTTTGTGTTCAGCGCTATGCCACTCGCTGGTCTGTGATTGTTATTGATGAGTTATGTTACCTGGTAGTTCCTGAGCTCAGCGATTTTCTCGTGTTGAACAGCCGAGTCATTCCAGATGAGGTTAGCTGTTTCGTCCTCATCCCGCGTCTTCAGGAAAGCCAGCTCACTAATTGCGACACGCACTGAAACAAACGAGAACGCACAGAGGCAGTGAGAGATGGCACCCAGTGTCGCGTGTGTGTGTCGGCTCGGAGGTGCCTCGCTTCGCTGGCTACAACCCTTAACGAGACCCACGAAAAGATCTAATGAGATCACCTTACCTGGTTCACTCACCATAATGGGATCTCACCTGGCCAACAGTAAAGGACAGTGTATGGAAGAAAAAAATATTTTATAATCCAGACTATGTTGAAACTATCTTGATATCTTATAATTATAATTATATCTTATAATTCAGACTATGTTGAAACTATCTTGAATGCTTTCAGTTATTTGACGATGAAGTGCAGCATGGAAAAAAATTGGTCAAATATCTCACTGATCAAAAAGCTCTGGGCATTTACTAGAGGTGCAAGGGCTTTTAGAATCATTCACAACACTTTTTTCCACCCTAAGATAAATTAATGTCTTATAATCTATTCAATAAATCCTCACGGAATGGAAAACATGAGAGATAGGTGGCCAACACATTTAGACATTAATCCAATAACTATTCATTATTCAAGATCTAATGAAAAATTAATCTGCCCTGACGAAACAGGGTATTAATTATTTCTTGAGTCCTCTAAACCTGAAGATGCTATACCTAATATTGTATAATTACACCTTTGCTCCAGGAATTCATATCAAAAGTGGTGAGCATGTACCAACTCAAACCTCAACTTCAACTTCTGCTGCCATGGATGAAGGAGACAACAGCTAACAGACAATCAGAGTAATTAGAGTTAGCTGGGTTCCCCCAGTTCTAACGGCCACCGTCTCAACTTGAACACCCTCGCTGGTCATTCATTATTCGCACTGACCCCTTCATCCCTGTGTAGGTTCAATTAACCCCACACTGAGACTGGACAGTCCAGCAGATTAAATGCCTGTTGCGTTTGCCCCTGATGGCAGTCAGTCTGTTGCATGCTGCTGTGAATAAACCCAATATGGTAGCTCATAAACAACTCATCACTCATAAACTATTGCTATCCATCCTGGGCTCACCTCTACAATGTCATTTTAATTGCTACCATAATCAATAACATTGGGGTCATTGATCACCCATAATCATGGATTTGCAATTGATTGGTCAGCGTAACATAATGTTATATTATATCATAACACATTATTATTGCTATTATTATATTATTATCGTACACATACACCAGTCTCCTTGATATACGTAGGCTGCTATAGTGCTTTAACTGGGTGTGTTTGAATGTAACGGTGGAGTAATAGTATCAAGACTGTACATGGCGTACTGTCCACAGTACATATCTCATATTTGGTTCCTGCCACATTTCAGTACCTATTTCATATTTGATTCCTGCCACATTACTGTATCTATTTCATATTTGGTTCCTGCCACATTTTAGTACCTATTTCATATTTGATTCCTGCCACATTACTGTACCTATTTGATATTTGGTTCCTGCCACATTACTGTACCTATTTCATATTTGGTTCCTGCCACGTTGGCTGTGATGATTCCTTTCTTCTTCTTGTTGCGGACCTTCCTCTTCCCCGTGTTCTGATAGGCCCGGGCAGATGGCAGATTCACGGGGGATGTTCCTTGATCCTCTGAAGGGAAAACAGCACAGAGAAGAGGCATTGTGATGTCAGAGGAGGAGGACACTGAGTGAAGGGCACCACTCTAGGCACAATTTAAATAAAAAATAGTTACTGGGCACATGTACTCAAAAGGATACATATTAAGAACACTGGGAAAAGGCAGGAGAAGCAAGGCTTATTGTCTTCTGTTTGTAAGTGAGATGACCTTGTGTTGTCATTCGTAGGCAGAGACAATGACAAAAGACTGACACTGACTGACTGTGTCTCTGTGTGCATGCATGAGTGAGTGTTGTGTGTATGTGCACATGTACAGTATGTGTATGTGCATGCGTGAATGTGTGCGTGTGTTTGTGTGTGTGTCTATGTGTGTGTCTCATCAACAGCTGTCCCCGCGTGCTCACGTGAGCCGTTCCAGAACGCTGGGCGCCGGTGAGGTAATGGTGCATCAGATGTGTCGGGTGAAAGGGGCACTTCACACATACACACACACATACACACACACACACACACACACACACACACTCTCACCTCCATTGTCGGGGAGCGAGGGCATCTCACAATTCGACGGGTCAGAGGGCGGGTCGGGCTGTCCTGCCAATCCTACGACTTCGTCTCCCTGGTCCGGGTGGTTAGCGCTATGGCTGCAGCAGGCGGGCAGAATCATCGGGTGCTGGCCACCGCCTCGGGCTCATGGAGGGGGGGAGAATGGAGGAGAGGTTCCTTTGGAGCTAGTGAGGCCACCGAGCAGCAGTGTGCCCAGCGAGAGCATCCAGGTCCCTGTCAGACGTCTGCTGAGAGAATGCAACTCATTTAGATCATTCACAGTGGTTACTTACTTCCAAAGACAGTTATGATGAGTTGGACAGACTCAGACAAATCAGAAAGTTATCAATATCCCAAGTGGATTCTCACAAATCAAATGTCTCTAAAAGATGTACTACCATATAAAACTGGACTGATTATGTTTTTCGACATATAATCTGACACAACAGTGCAATAGATTGTTCTCGGTTTTAAGGTCACTGATGCAATAGCATTTTGAACATCTGCAACATCAAAATAAAAGAAAATGTGAAACATCGTCTTGCGTGTTATTTATGTCTAAATTTTATTTTCACGTCAATACCTTTTCTCACATGCTTGCATCATTTTCAAACCTGTCTGCACATATTGTGCTAACACCCCATAAATATCAATAGCTCAGCATGAGATCAAACCTCAACTTTTCAAGCATCTGAAACGTTAAGCGGCTAAACTTAATGAAACATCGTAAGCCCCGAACTGCATCCCAGCATCTGACCACATCCCGTGACCACACACACACACACACACACACACACACACACACACACACACCCCTCTGTGTCAGTAATATCTCCCAGCAAATGCAAAGGAGTGGGGGGTTGGGTTGGGTTGGGTTAGGGGTGTGCAGAAAGCTGATGAGTTGTGTGCTGACTCCAGCGCTCCCCAGGGTAGGATACAGTTCAGCATTTCCAGTTAAGGAGGCACACAAGCGGCAGGAGCTGCACTATGCAGTCTAATCCATTCACCGGCCACCCCTGGCCTCCAGGATCCATTAACTCTCTGTGGCCCTCTGCAGACGTGTCCCGTGCCACCCCGCAGCACTCTGACCCCCCCCCCCCCCACCGCACCCATCGCCCCATATTCCCAACACCCACAGACCCCCATCCCCGCTGTTCTTCTCCACGGTTTCTCTCCAAAAACAGGGTTTCAAATGTATCAGTCATCGGAACAAAGAGGTTCGCTCAGAGTCAGAGAGTAAATACACTGAAGCCTACCTGTGTTTCCTCTGTGTACATTTTGCGGTGGCGGGCCACAGAACTGGCACACTCAGCTCTCAGACTGGCAAAATGTATAGAGGATTGACTAATAGACTAGTAGCAAAATATAATTGGTATTGTAGCAAATGTGGCAATGACACATGGATTGAGGAGGGGGGGGGGGGGGGGGGGGGGGTGTCTTTAGCATGCACTCGGTGTGATAGCCTAGTTAATGAAAATCATAAACTAAACCCAAAGAAAGGAAGGGAGATGATTTGCACCTCAACGGCTGTGGTTTGATTCTACAATGTTTGTACAAAACGTAATTTCTGTCAGAAACCAGCTAGGCTAAATGTTTTCTCCATTGGCAACATAACTATGGCGATTTTCATGTTCGGTATATGTTTTCACTTAGTCAAGCAGTGAAATGTGGTAGGCTATAATAATTCATGAGGAAATGTCCAGGCGAGTCAGACAGAAAACAGACCTTTAGCATTTCTGTCACTCTATGTCACTCTCAAACTATGTTAAAATTTTTAGCGACCAGAATTTAATTATTTCCCAGACCCACATGTTATTCTTTTTAGGTCAAAACAAAAACAAACAACAATACAGGTCCTTCAGCAAACAGAAAAATAAAAAGATCAACTAATTTGGCATAGCATTTCTATTATAGAAATAACTCTACCTTTCAACAGATTTTGTCTGAACTGATAATATAATATAATATAATATAATATAAGGAGATTTCTATATTTTTAGTCTAGGAAAAAGTGTATATTGTTGCTTAGGTTGCAACAATTAATTGGTTAGTCGCAACTATTAAGTTAATCATCAACTATTTTGGTAATCAGTTAATCAGTTTGGGTCACTTTTTAAGGAAAATGTGACTTTTTTTGTGACAAAATTTACTGATTGCAGCTTTTTAAACTTTAATAGTTTAGTGCTTTATTTGCTCCTCTATGACAGAAATATGCTTGGCATGTGGACAAAAAGCATTTGGCATTTGAGGACAACATCTTGGACTTCGCATTGAATACAGATCAACTTTTTATTTTGTTTTCTACCATTTTCTGACATTTTAGCGATTAAACAACTAATCAATTAAACAAAAACAATAATAAACAGATTATCCGACTATGAAAATAATCATTACTTGCAGCCCTAATTATTTCTACATTTAAACACATAGACAGACGAGACACAGACGGTTCAAAGCATCAATGTTTTTGGTGATTTTGGTCACAAAATCTGAGCCACAGCCGAACTTCCTGAAAACTTTTTTACAAGCTAAAGAACTGTCTCAACGCGACATCTGTCTAAGTTTTTATTTTGCACTCGGAGCTATCACTTTACGACTGGGTATTTAAGCTCCTATTTACTATTCAAACATATATTTCCCTCGTAAAGGAGGCCCTTTCATGACAAATGAGTCACAGCGGTAATCACCTGCCCCGCCTGCCTGCTCCGGGCTCGGCTCATAAATCACTTTGGCAGCAACACCAAGCAGGCCCTGGGCCTAATCATAAAATCAAGTTAGAGTTGATTTCTTTAGAGAGCATCAGCAGGATCCTTAATATCTGCTCCATATTGCTCTTTTTTCCAGATGCACAGACAGAAAGAGATAGAGAGAGAGAGAGAGAGAGAGAGAGACCGAGAGAGAGAGAGACCGTATTAAAGTCTGAAATCTGTGCATCTCGGAAAAACGACGGTGGCTCCAGCCTGCCACCTCGTGTCCACTAAGAGTACTGCGTAAATACGGAGGCCAGGTCATAAATTATGTCACGGAGCTGCAGTAAGAAATATAAATGGGAGTGGTAAAGAATTCACAGCCCCTGTACAGTAGTCTGAAGCTCACTGTGCCAAAGGCAACCATTTTGTCATCTTGTAAGACTCTTTGAACTAAGAACTAACTATGTTTTTGGAATACTTAAATCTAGAAACACATAAAGTAATGAAAAAGAGTACATAGATACATCAGATACATAATTAATAGCCATAAAGAATTCAGAACTATGAGCCTAATAACATTAGCTTTTTGTTATATCCTTATATGAATTATTAATATGTAAAGGATACAAAAACAAGTCTACGTGGTTTCCATAACAGAATTACAGAAAGAGAACTGTTTACATTATTGGACTTCTCGTCAAGTCAAGTAAAGTTCTTGTGACAACCACCACCAGTGACTTCACATCAAGCCATACATTTTAAACACATTTTGTTTTAATACTGTTTAACCATTTTCAAAAACAAACCCTTTAAAGCAATCATAGTTTTAGTTATGGGGCCCAGTTTCTCTCATTGATATAAGTGCATAGAGCTTATATCATCTACAACCTCTACCACTGACAAGACTTAAGACCACAGCAGTAGCCTGGACAAAAAGTAAAACAAGAAGAGCAACACAGACAACCTCACAGGAGAGAGGAACGACAGAGAACACTCAGTTCCATTATGGGTAAGAGCCTACAGTGCATGGTCATATGCAGATCCAATGTTACTACCAAATGCTAGCGTGGCACAGAGATCATATTTACCGTCGCCCTGATACAGAGGACGAGGGTACTGGAATCGGGTTCGAACCATTTGCATTTGTGTGTCCACTCACATAACTTAAAAACTACTGGTTTGATTTACTTCATATTTACATCACATAAGGCAGGCAGATTATGTTGGTAGGTAGACCCTTGATTCACCCTGACTCACCCTGCAGGCTTTTCTGTCTTTTGACAAGGCCTTACAAAGCTGAGTCATTAAAAAAGTCCATCACTATAGATCAGTCAGAACAAAGGACACCTACCCCAGGTTCTGAATGAAAATGGAAGGCCTACACTGATAAAGATAAAACATGATGTAAATAATGTTCCTGTGTTATGAATATGTTATAAAGAGAACGCTGTTTTATGAACTCTGCACACTGAATGTTTCTGAACTGAATTCAGAAACACACTAAACAATTCTCGCACTCACAGTACTTTACGAGTTTGTTGTGGTGTGTGGTGTCACGAAGAAGTAACAGGATATCTGCCTATTTCCTTACAACCCTCAAATCTGATTAGCATGATGACAATGTGCCACAACAGACTTCAGATGATGGAGATCAAACAGGCCCACTGACACAGTACCAAGCATTGATGGGGATAAATGTGAGGCTCCATTGCCCAGTGCACTCTTCTTAATGCCCCTCCACTTAGACTACAGCAACAATTTTGTTCCTATACCCAGGCTGACTAGCCTATGCCAAGATGTTTTTTGTTCTGTTTAAAAAAGTGGTATTATTTCTAGGTTGTTTCTAGGAGCAGTCTACTATGCCCTACATGATCTGAAAGTATGCAACAACTAGTTAAATGCATTCAAAAATCAAATATCTGATATATCAGATCAAACCTGTTTTGTATAGCTATGTTTTGTATAAAAAGACTCTGATAAACGATCACCAGTATTATTCAAATTTGCTCTTGTCAATGGCAGACAAATGCTCCCATAAAAGGAAGCGTAAGCATGTCATCTGTGTCAAACAATGGCCACCTAGATGATTCTATACACTTTAGCCCCATTATTTCCACTATCCAGAGGTGCATGAGAATGTACAATCTCAGCTCAATAAAACAGACAAAAGACATCAACACCACTAGCCTATTGTAGAAAAATAAACTGGCAGTGACAGTGAGAAAGCCACTAACAAATTGACTATTGCTGCTCATCAGAAGGTTTCCTGACACAAAGTAGGTTGATTCTTTTTTTATTTTTCCTTTTCTTTCAGAAGGAGCTCATTGCTTCTGTTGTCTATCTCTTCTATGAGACACAACACTAAAAAGATGCTCACTTGAGAGGCTCACCTTTTTGCAAAGAACAGAGGCGCTCAGAGCTTCAAAACATGTGCAACTGTCTATCATTTCATTAATAGTCACAGCGAGATGTTGTAAGAAGACCCTCATAGACAACAATCAAACGAAATGTCAAATATCTATAAAAGGGCCTACATTAAAGGACAACAGTCTTGTGATCCAGATGTAACAAGTTGGATTCAACAGACTAAGGAGATGCCCAGCCATGCACTAAACTCCTTCCCACCAAGCATGCTAACTATTTTTTTATGCAAACTGATAAATATACCATTCAATTAGGGTGACTTATACATGTGTAATGTATGATTAAAAAATCACATATCACATACATACATAAAAATGAATATATATATATATATTCATTTTGATCAAAACAAAATAAATATGCTGAATAGCTGTGATTTTAAGAGAACTATGATCACATAGTGTCCATCAGATGAACACCTGATCATCAGCATGGTCCAAGATGACAGGCAGGCTACGGGCTACTTGTGTAACTGGTCCAAAGCCTGGTACCACAATAATAAAGATCAAATTCCTGTAAAGCAAGTGAAAAAGAATGGAAATGACACAGGCGCCTTCTTTCAGTGCTTCTCCCAAATTGCATCTGACGGGGGAGCAGAGGTCCGCCCCCCTAAACAACCTGGGCAGGGCTGCTCTAATGGAGTCACTCATTAAGGTTCCCACTAGGTGCTGCATCGCTCTAAAATAGTAATATTGAAACAATACAGATTTAATAAAAAATATTATTAAAGGCCTATGTGGTCATCTGATTTTGCACCTGATCATCAGCATTGTCTCAGATGACAGGCAAGCTATGGCAAAAGAGAGAAATTCTGTCTAATGCCTGACAGTTTAGGCCTAGCTAGTTCAGTCCATCTGGACACTTGCCTGCTGCTTGCGTGTACTGCTGGACAGTATATAAACAACATATAATCTGTATCTGATTCTTACCCTAGTCTATCCTAGCAACTGTACAGTACATCACAGCACACTCTAAATGCACGCTCTGCACATGGAGACTGGAATGTGGTTGGATCACATCACACTGAGACTGAATTTCAGCCCGGTGTAACTGCAACCCATCAAGTACGCTCACGTGACACCTGATCACAACAGAGATAGGGAGTAGTTAGTGATCACGCATATTATTACCGAGTATAAATATATCAGTGAGAAGCTGAGAACCAAGCAGCTGTTGCCCCCAAACAGCTCTCACATTAAAGCCTCGTGTTAAAGACACAAGAATTTATCAATAGTATGGATGTGCCATTAAATTAACCCTTGCATCAAACTGCCTTTTCACATATGGTTCATTAGTGCATTTCACTATCCATAAGACATCCTGCAACTATCATAGACCTAATTATCAAGACATTCACAAATATCATCATGAGAGATATTTTTGGAATGCAGGTTACATTCCACAGAAGAATTTCAGAGATGAGATCAGCGGGAGCTGGGATAATGGAGCGATGCCTGGGATACAGCGGGGAAACCGCATGAATGCTGGATGCAGTAAAGGGCTGGAGGCCATTGAACGTCTCTGATTGCATCATCATTAAGTGCCATGAATGGGCCGGCCTGTCTGAGGCCTGAGTGAACGAGGCAATTATACAACAGTCAAATAAGTGTGTTTCCATACCAAATGCATGGCCTACATGAAACCATACAACCATTAAAGTTACAAACATGCGAGACTACACAGTATAAGCACTCCTCCAGAGTGTGATCACTGAACAGTAATGCCGTGTTCAGGGCTACTGTCAGAGATGGTATGGTGTGGGATGATCATTTTTATCTACTACCTCCACAGTTTCTTTTAGGTGTAGTGTAGCAGGCCTTGCAGAATTCTGTTTAACTACACAGTAGCCTAGGGCCAAACCAAAACAATGTAATACCCTTTGTTGTCATGACAACATGTAATAAGCTCTGTGTCTAGCTTCAATGCCTTAATGACATAGGGTAAACTGAGACACAAGCAAGTTACCTAACTAACCGATTTGCACCTTTGAGTCAAATGCTACTTGTGTAAGATATGTATCTGGTTTCTAACATAAGCCCATGAAAGCACAATTCATGTCAGTGGCAACAATGTTCAGGAATTAGCCTACTGTATTGTATTATTGCGATAAATGGATTAGGTATCAAGCGCTTTATATTTCTCTAATCCAACCAATAGATGAGCTTTAGACTGATAACCTGTAAGAGGATTTAATGGGCAAGTTTCCCTATGGCCAGTTTGAATTGTATCAACAGCTGATAGATTCATAGAATGATTCCACACAATTGCATTTCATTTAAACTAAAATAATGAACAGAAATAAATATAATAATAAAACAAAGGCTGATTAGCAATTATTGAATGCATGGAGACATTTGCATTTCAAATGATCAGAAGCGATCATAATCTGTTTACAATACTTGTAATGTAAGGCACTCGCAAACTCACCCAAGTTGTAGCGTAAGTGCCATGTCAGGTGCACCTGCTTTATATCTGTGGGACTGGTACCACAATATCAACAAATAGTTTTAGTTGACCAAGACCATCTCAATCAGTCTTGATCTTGCCTTCTAAATTTTGTTTAGTTTAAGTCTTTTTTTCCAGCTGCCTGTGAGGATGAATATTTTTTCCAAGCATAGGGCAACCCTAATATTTAAACCCATCCCAAATAGAACAGTCAAATGACAAGACTTATTACAGGTTAGGTAGGCTACATGTCAACATCATGCTTGCTTGGAAAAGGCAGACCCACGGACCTTCTAATTAGATATAGTAATCAAGAATATACCCTACACATACCCACTGATAGTCCTATGAATGGATACAGTTAGGATACTTGATGCAGGCTATTTTTGTCCTACATTGGCCAGTAAGTAGTAACTTGTATCGACATTGGCCTACTCAGAAATAGCTTTATAGCAGAGGAGTCAACAAGGCAACTGAAACAATGGGTTCATAAGGACACCTCACCTCACAATAAGCTAGGCCCGTGTGAACGTGAAAGCGTAGCCCATGAAATTAAGCATTCAGGAGACACAAAACAACACCTTTTTGCTTTGGTAATAAGTAAGAACACTGTTTCAAATCCTAAAATGATTACACGAAAAAGCCCAAATAACTAGAGGATGCTTAAGATGATGTAATATGTTGGTAGCCGTGATACAAATGAATCCTTGCTAGTGGTCCTGCTGCTGTTTCCTCCGAGATCCTGGTCCAGAACGTTAGCCTAACGTTAGCTTTCGAGGAGAGGGGACGCATTGTAATAAAGCCGACAGACGCAGTACAGGCACGCTTGGTATTCACTTTGTTATTATCTCTTCATTGATAAATGAGCATACAAGAATGAGCTATAAGGTGCATTTTGTTAGCTTATTTTGTTAGGGAAAGAACGAAAGTAGCTTCATGCGTGACATTACATTACCTCAACCATAGGCTCCTTGGTGAAGCAAATACTGCCCACTACAGCGTGTCAATCGGTCCCTCACGTTGTTGCTTGTTTATTTGTTGTGTCTGTATGCACCAGAATAGTTTACCGTTGTCATTTTAACGTGTCTTGATTAAGACTTTAGATGACACAAAACTGTAACAAGTGAATGAACCTGTTCTTCGGCGTACAGTCAATACTAAATACAGCGGGTTAAGCGTCGTCGATAGATTGAACCATTTCGTTAAGGCAGGGGGGATTGGAAGAGGGCGAAGTGTCATCACCATGGAGAAGAGCATGATGCCTTCACAACACCACAAACCCTTAACGCGAGATATGGATCTCAGCATATTCTTGAATACAATGGCTACTTTGTTTTTCATTACAATTAGGCCTATAATATGTATTAAGTTTTCAGATGAACGAGAATATGTGAACGTAGAAATATCTGCAGCTTGCATGTGGGCCTTGTTTATTTTGCAGGCTAGCCTATTAACAATCGTTCTTCAAATGCAAAAGAAATACCATCGAATCAGTCAATTAGCCTATTAGTATGCCTACTTTAAATTTTGGTCTGCAACAATGTGCTTTGAGATGCATCACCCCTTAACACCATGCAGTGGCATTTTCCAATATGCTACATTTGCATTAGTTTTTTAAGATATGATTGAGTCAGTCATAAGCTAATATTATAATCATATGTTTACTGAGGTATATGTAGTCAAACTAATCCTCATACGGAGAATGTGATTAGTACACTGATTTGCTGAATTGCTGTAATCGGATTGCACTGTTTTAAAACACTAGAGGGAGTCAGATCCCACATAACAATAGGCCTACAACATCCACACAAACGTCACCTTCAATGAGTCCATGGGTGTTTCTGGTTCTCTCCATGTTTCTGGTTTCTCTGGTTATGAATATTTATAAATATAGGCCTATTAAGTTACCTTCAGAACGCCAGGGGGCGTGATTCATCATTAGTTGTAAGGGGAAGGGTATCAAGGGTTGCTTTCTGCAGAAAAATTGCATTCTTTGGATTTATTAGGCTACAATCACAATGACATTTGAGAAATTGTTAAACGAATAGTATTATTCTACATAGAAGCAATAGTGAATGTGTCAGATGCATAGAGTATACGAGGACAAGGCCTTCATTTAATTATACAACAAAATTGTTAGGCTAAAGTGCCAGTCAGTGCCAACCCGGAACAATTCACAAAGGGAAATGTTAATTTGGTCACCACAGGGCGGACTGCTGCTGTGATGAGAACTATAATACAAATTCAGTTAATTACACTACAGATAATAAGAGCTCAAAACTGATGAGTGCTGCCAATTTATTCAGGTGTGGCAGTAATACCATTATAATAACGAAAATTATAATTATAGCCAAAATATAATAAAGAACACTACACGGCACAATAAATAACTTTATTCTGTCCTCTACAGTCATGATCTGTCGTTTTAAAAAATTACAAAAAAATAAAAAACAGTTGAGACAGCTGATGTGACAATGTAAAATCATCTCATGTGTTACAGATCACTAGCATTTTTTGTATGCATTAAAGTGATTCAAACGCAGTGAGTGAAAATAAGCCACAATAGAACAACAACCATGCTTCAGTAAGTTTAGTCTCAATGGTTGCTCCTACTGAGGAGCAGTGTTGGGAGTTATGCATTAAAAAAGTAATGAAATTACAGTAATGCATTGCTTTTTGCTGTAATGCAGTAATGTAAGGCATTACCAATACAATTTCAGTAATATTTTACTCGGTACAATTCTCAGTAACTTTAGCAATTCTAAGTTACTTTGCTTTTTAATCCAAAATTGAGAAATGCTCAATTGGCACCAGAGAAGATTATCCAAGAATTAAAAAAAGTCATCTATGCTGGTCCTGGAATTTGATTGCCTTGTTTAGATGACTGTAGAAAGGGAATTTGAGTTATCTCTGCCATTCATGCAACATATCTAACATGGTTAGGCTATACTTCTCATTTCAAGCAGTGAGAATAACTAAAATTTTGCTTTTACAGACAACGATCGTAGCCATTATTCTCAAACTATTTACATTAAGTCTACACCACTGTAAGTGGAAGGAAAGGCAACCAGCAATGATGAGAAGCATTTAAAGTCAACATACAATTTCACTATGGCTATATTTTGCTATATTAAATTGTGAGTGACCTTTGGCCTTTGGGGCCTACAACATTGTCCCATGAGCCATAACTGCAACCATTATATTGTTATTTTGTTAGCCTTAAGCCTAGCTCAGTCATTATGCCATACCACATCACCTCCTGCCGTGTAATGAGCTGCATTGAACACGTGAAGATCTATTGAGAACACCAAATCCATATTTCCTGTTATTT
Source organism: Alosa sapidissima (assembly GCF_018492685.1). NCBI lineage: Eukaryota > Metazoa > Chordata > Actinopteri > Clupeiformes > Clupeidae > Alosa > Alosa sapidissima. The sequence goes on along the minus strand of NC_055968.1, from coordinate 10,340,894 downwards.
TGGTGAAAGTAATGTAAACGTAGTGTAATGCCTTACAATTCAAAGACAGTAATATTGTAATGTAACAAATTACTTTGAGATGACAGTAACAAGTAATAAATAATGCATTACACTTTTGAAGTAACTTGCCCAACACTGCTGAGGAGCATTAAATGTGTCTGTAATTGTTTATAACTAGGCTGCCCGCCCCATCAGTATATCAGTACTGTCTAATATATATTATGTACTTATAAATTAGATCAAGTACTGAGCACCATCACAAAGCATGTAGTAAAGTAACACACATAATCCCCTTTTTTGTTTATTTTTAACATACTGGGTACCGATTGCACTAAGGGGGTATCCAGTTTGTCAGAGAAAGGGTCATGCACCTATCCACAACAGTATAGGCCAGTGGTTCTCAAAGTGTGTGGCGGGCCCCAATAGTGGGGAATGGAGACATGACAGGTGAGAAACGGGAGATACATACACGCAAACATACATAGGAGTCATAAAACAGGCCTATATAAATTAAAGCACCATCAGATCCAGGGGACTGAGAACCAAACTAGAACCAAAATGCGAAAATAATATTTTAACGTAGCCATTTTCAATTTTGATGGGGTGATGTGGGTGGGGCTTGAAAATTCCCCACCTCCAGACAGTGTTGTGTAGCCTGGGTGTTCCCATGCTGCCTTGCGCGTGATTTGATTCACGCTGCTAAGGCAGCCTGGAGACCATGGAGCAAATTTTGGCCTGAGATAGGGAACCAATCACAGAACAGGGGGGAAAGCAAGACGACAGACGGATTTGATAGACATCCGTGGCACCCAATAAACGGATCTGGGCATTTTTTTCAAATACGAGAAAATGAACGTTTGGTTCCCAGACCACGTCTCATTGAGAAGTGGTGGCGCTAGCCAGGCTAAGTGTTGTGTTTAACGCGTTACAAAGTAACGAGTTACAGTAACATAACTACTTTTTCGAGTAAAAAGTAGTGTAACACGTTACTACTGAAAATTTGGTCACGTAACGTAGTTCCTTTTTCATATCGGCACAACGTTACTTTTCCCAGGGACAGATTTGACAGCGACGCTGCTTTCTCAGCTGTGCGCTTGTGCAATAGGCACGAGCTCCACACGGCAGCCTACAGTACGTAACAGAGGCTGGTAGCATGAAGTGCAATCATAGCTCCAAATGGTACGTGACAGAGGCAGGTGGCAACGAAAAGCAATCATAGCAAGCGAGACGCAGCCAACGGTAACTTCTGAGGGATGGAGGTACTCGAAACTAAGGGGAGGAATGTAAGTGTTATTTGTAGCCTACACTGTGCCCTGATTTTGTCCACTGCCATTAACTCAACTGCCAGCCTACTGATACGATTTGCACTAGCTTTGAAGGAGTGCCTGTTTAATGAAAGAGTATAAGGTGTATTAAGGTGTTCACCTATATGCCTGATTAAGATGTATTGAGACTATGTTATTTGATATTGTTTCATAGGGCTTTAGTGGTGGTGTTGAAGCCTATAAGCCCAATATTTTCTTGTCAAGTGCTCTGTTTGTGGCATTTTTTATAATAAAGAGCACAAAAGAAATACATTTTGTCCTCCATAGTAGAACTTTATGTAGGCCTACGCATTTAGGAACAGATATTGGGTTCTGCCCAAAGACGAGCAACATAAAAGTAACGTAAAAGTAACGAGTAACATAAAAAGTTACTTTCCATAGAGGGTAACTAAGAAACGTAACGGTTGAGAAGTAACGAGTAACGAGCAAACACTACTTTTTAAAAGTAACTTCCGCAACACTGCCTCCAGAGAGGGAAATGACAGAACAAGTTTGAGAACTACTGGTAGGCCTATAGTGCATTACGGATGCGCTATTACGTTCTGGATACACAACAGCAATGTTACATACTCCATTATCTTTATTGTAAGCCAGTGTGGAATCAAAGTGACTTTGAAGTAATTATTTTAAGGTAAAATAGCTACTATACATTGTGTTTCTTTAATTTGTCACTTCTTTACAGTTCTTACTTGCAGAGAGAGAAAAGTTCCACACTCTGGCTCCATATCAAAGTATTGAGTGATGACGTTTTGACCTGGGGCCTTTATCAGATCATGAAAAAACAGGAAGGATAAAGACTCAACATATAATCCTTATATGTTCGTAGTAACTAGCACACCTGGTGATAGAGCTTGCAAACATTTTATTTTGTCAATTTGTAGTCTGCAGATGGTAATACTCACCTCACCTGATGTCAGCAAATTGAGGGCAAATGATATGCCACATGCACAAATGATGTTCAAATGTAGCAACTCAAATGTCATGGAGATGGAGATGCATACACAAAATTATACATTTACATTTATTCATTTATCACATGCATGAATTCAAAGTGCCTTAAAACAATGAGGAGTCAATGCAGAGGAGATCAAACAATTATCAACAATACATTCTGCATAAGCCTACACATAAAACCGACAAAGGCAGGCAAAACCTGATGTTGCCACTGCAAGATAGGTCTACAATTTGTGTGCCCCTTGCATCCACATAGGACAAACTTATTCCCCAAAGCACTGAACAGTTTGTGTGACATGTTGCTTTTTTTCCACAAAGAAAGTCAGGTTGGCTCAAACAGGAGATTATTGTACAATTCACTTTGAATATTTGAACATTAAAGATGTTTAAACATCTTGAAAGAGTTATTTTAGGCCTATGGCATGATAGCAATTCCCTAGTGTTTGTCCTTCTTCAAAACGTAATTTGCTTCATTCACGTGTGCTGCATATTTGTGTATGGCGCATGTAGTGTACAGCCCAGATGACTTGTATGTGGTTGTACTCAAGTTTTGACTATTGTTGTTTACCAACAGCAGCCATTCAAACCTTAATTTCCAGGGCGAGACCCCGCTCATGAACAACATGCCCTTTTGCGTTCATTGACGACTGTGACGTCAGAGCGCAACGTCATGTCCGCTGTGGGCTTCATAGATTTGTTTAGGAGGAAGCTAAGCTTAGACAGCTAACGTTTGCTCACTGTTTTCATTGATAGTGTCAAACTAGCTAGCTACCCCACCACTTTCTGGTGGTAGCTGAGGTTAACTCAGTTATGGAATTCTGTCAATGTATACAATGTTAAGTGATGCCAGGCTTGATGAGCTGTCTTCATCAATGAATCAATCACGAGCTATTATTTTGTGTTGCGAGTTGGATCCACACAGTCGATTTTTCGGGTAGCTAGCTAGCCAGCTACCCGGCTAACATTTAATGAAGGTGGCTGGCTACTTGCAGCAATTGATTTTGGGTGGACTAGCGGGCTACCTGAGGACGAGAAAATAAAGCTGTAACAAGACCCACTCTTCTCTTCACCGATACCTCTGTTTATTTGCTGTCTTTTCATCTTAACTTGTGCATTATGGGAAACGCCGCAACCGCCAAAAGAGGCAACGAACTAGAAAGTGGTGAGTTAGACTGATGCTAGCTAACTTAAGTGCCATATGAGTCTGACATCCAAATAATATCTGCACGTCAGATAAAATGTGTGAAATGTCGTGTCTGCTTTCCAATACTGTACTGTTGACCGGGGTTATGTAGGTAAACAAACATCTCTTATGATATTTTGCACGTTCATACGGTTGATCAGAATGTATAGCGTTAACGTTACATGTGAGCCAACCAACGTTTTATATGTTGGATTGTCATACCAATACTAGCACATAGCTAGCGAGCTATCAGTGACAGGTTGCTTGCTACAGAGATGCCCTTTTAGGCAATTCTGGTTTGACGTCATAAAGTTACCAGTGGGCCTAAATTTGGTCAGCTAGCCACCTTTCCATTCTGAAAACCACCTGGCCCACGAACTATCAGTCCATTGATCCAGTATAGGGGGTGTCACGGTTTGGTCTGTGTTAAGGCCCTGGCTTCCACTCAAGCCTTAATCAGCCATTTAAGAAGAAATGTAGAAATGTGGTTAAATGTTGCAGTGTTACAGATGCTGCATGCTTCATTTACTTGACCCAGGCCCTGAGGCTATGTGAACTTGCATGACTTGAGATAGCAGTACATGAAGGACAGCAGAGGAATCAGTCTACTTAAAATGCTAACACCTACTTGAAAAATATAAATAATTGTTGAGTGTGAGGCTAGTAAGTTGCATGTACCCTTGCGATGCTGAGAAGTATTTTGTGTCAGACATGTGGCAGCTGTGCTTCACTATTGTTTTGCTTGAATAACCTTAAAATAATATTGCAGTCTTATTTTTGTGAAGATGTGTAACACACAAAGTAGAGAGTAGCTTACTGGATGCATATTAAATAATTGACAATTGATGTAAAGTCAGAAATGCACAGAGACTGGGGTACAAATGTTAGGCCTACCTTAGCAAGTCTTCAATTAACATTAAAGTCTCACTATGCTTCATATACATTTTTGCAATCACCATTCATGATAAGAAATGTGTTACATTAGGTTATGAAAAAAGTACAAAAAATATAATTTTTGATAAGCTGTCATGTATTTGTATAGATCAGTAGGCTATACTGTAAATTGTTTCAGGATGATGTTTTAAAATGTCTTGTGTATTAAGGGATGTTTTCAGTTGTAGTGTATGCTAGTTCCTCTCAGGTTTTTCAATGGGCCATCTCAAAGAGGGAGAGGCTTATGTGTGTGTTCTGGACTGATACCATAGATAGATGGCTGATGGTTGTAACGCAAGTAACACAAGCTGCTAATTTTGCTTTCTGTGCTAAATAATATCTGGTCACAACTCAGAGTGTGTGTACATGTGTTTATTCTTTGAATGCTAACCAGGGGTAGTTTTGGAATAAAGTAGAATAATGATTCTAATATGAAATATGCCTAGGTCTATAAATTAAAATACATGCAATAGCATGGCTAAGTCATGTAAACAATAATAATTAGGTGGGTCGAATATTTTGGAGATGCTGATGGATGTTCTCTCTCTTTCTCCCTCTCAGTTCTCTGATTTTATTGATAAGAAATTAATGTTAGAAGAAACAGTTTATTTAATCTGATAATGTTCCTGTTAGCGTCTGCGTTCCCGTTCCTGTTATTTTGTGATTAAAAATACTCCAATCACATAAATCTACCCAGATACCAGGCTGATCCTTTTCCACTCAGCCTATTCCTGGGAGGTTATTTTGCTTATTATCACTTGTCAAATGTTATTGATATAACAGTACAACTGGGGGTTGCATTGCTTTGACGTTAAAATGGAGACCAGGTTAGACTACTGTATGTTTTTGTATTTTTATTTACATTTTCCATACTCATTTCACATGCTCATATCCGAAGCAACAATTAGTATAGGCCTACATTTTTACAGTTTTTCTCAGCCACTTTGGTGCATTTGTCAGATCGGAATGGAAATGATCAAAACTGCTTGTTCAAACTCCATATATCATCTTGTCACTTGTGCGCATCATAAAAGCAATTTCTCCCAATCTTTAACAAACACCAAGTGCTTTAGTACATCTATGCAACCAATTGTGTATAAATGTCTGCTGTGGTTATTCCTAGCTACAGTATATGGTCTCCTTTGCACTGTAGCTTAAATGTTATTGTATTGCTGTAGCTCTGTAGCTTAAATGTTATTGTATTGCTGTAGCTGTAGCTCTGTAGCTTAAATGTTATTCTATCTCTGTAAGTCACTTTGGATAAAAGCATCAGCTAAATGAATACATGTAAATGTCTGCTGTTTTTTACATTTCCAATATCATGTTGGCACTATACTGGTTCCATGTGGAATGGTCTTACCCCATAAAACAAATAGGCCTTACTTGATTGCTTGAGTCATTACATCCAAAACTAGTTGTCATAGTTTGTCGAGCACATTTCATACATTTCAGTCCCAGCAGACGTGGACGTAAACATGTATGGAAAGGCCTATACAGTAAATCTTTATAGTGGTGCACAGTTCTGCCCAAGGTGTGTTTCTTATGTGTTGTGGTAAATTTGTCATTTTTCTTTGCACATGTCAAAGCCTATAACTGTAACAATGTCTGTCAACAGCTTGCCATACGAACAGTAGAGTATTGTAAAAACTTTGAAACTTATCCAGTTTCTTGCAATCAATCCCGACACACATTAATGTCTAAATTTGTCATTTTGAAATTGCTATGCCACACAGAACATAGTGTTTTGTGCATTTTTGGTAGAAAATACTTGCAGAATAAACCGGCAGAATAAACTGACAGTTTCATTGGAATAAATACTTGCTTTTGAGACATAAATATTTTGAGCAAGATACTCACTTTTGCCGGTAAACCACTATTTGGTGCAGTTTGCACTAATTGGTTTGAGACAAATTGTTGTCTCAAAAACAGAAAATGCACCAAAGCGACTGAGAAAAACTGTAATCAGCATTTTGCTCTCTCAGTACTGACCTAAAGACAGTGTCTGAGCCAAAGATTGTTCTAGTCTATTTACCTAAAGATTAAAGAATGGTTCATTTTTATGATTTTTAGTTGCAGTGTTGCAGACAGAGTTGTATTTCTGGAACATGGGGCTCAGCAGCATATCTAGCTTAATCTTTATGTTTAGTTCATCAGAACTAATTATCCTGTAGTGAAAAGGAAAAAAAATGTGCATTATCATTGTCCGGAAGCACAACCAACCACGCGCGTATGGTTAACTGAAGAGTCTTGCAAATAGGCCTAGGCCTACATCAAAACAGGAAGTGTGCGCCGTTCAGACTAGGCCACTTGCAGCTTCTATTCATTGCTTTGGTGGAAGCACTCCTGGAAGAGCGTGAGTTCATGGCCCAAGGGAAAGATCCAAACTTTGGCCAGTCGGTGGGCACTAACACGGCTCTCCAAAAGCTAGATGTGTTGGCAAGCCGCTTTTTTAAGTACCGGAAGGGAAGCCAAGAACAAAAATCGCAAGAAAATGAAGGACCTCTTTTCTCAGAGTACACCGTGAGTTGGGACAGAGCAAGTACGTACGCATAGAACATCTGGTACTGCGTCTTCATTTTGTTACATTGACTGCTTTATTTTTTTATTATTTCCATGTTCAGTTTTCCTAATTTGTCTCCAGTATATGAAATTAGCTGTTTTCATTCACAGGGTTAATACATAAAACTGGCATTCATAGCAAATGTGCTCTGTCCTTACAAATAGTAAAAATAGACATTTTCGGATCTTCAGTCTTTCTTCACATCATACCTTGCATGGATGAATATACGTATGTGTATATATGGTTTTAATTGTACTGGTTCTTATTTTATTTTTAGCATTCCTTTCTGTTTCAACAGAGATGGAAATGGGTGGAGATCTACCAATATGTGTTTGCTTTGAATATCACACATGAGTTACTCAGTTGCTATTGATGGTCTCACTTCATATGTGCTAATGCTTCTTCCAGGATTTATATTAGTTATTTTATTTACCAATGTTTCCAGTCATTAAATATATAAAGCTCAGATATAGTTTCATATGTAACTTGTAACTGCACTCAGGAAGAGACAGGAAGTGTTCAGTTAACCACATAGACAAAGACCTCCCCAAATGACTTCTGTTCTTTGCAGACAGTGGCTGGACAGGTTTTTGAAAAAAAGAAAGTTTCCATTTGTATGTTTCTGTATAAAATTGCCGTCTGCTGGTGTACCTCTGCATATTTTCCCATGTGTCTCACTTTAACTTGTATGTCTTCTTCTGCTGTCTCTTTCCTCTCCTTCTCATGCAAACGCTTGGTGATCTTCAGAACTGTTTGGTATGCTTTTTTTCCTTCCATGAGCTGCACTAAATTGTAGCATGTATAGCATGTTAAAAGTATGATCACATTACTTCAGTGCACCAATAGCCTGTTCAAGGGCACAGATTGTCAGGCTTGTCAGTGAGATTGCTTATTCAGCAAAACGTCTATCCACAGGACTTTGGGTGGAGATGAAATTGTCAGACAAATTGAGAAATCTCTTGGATTTTCATTTTTAAGGAACATTCCAGCAAAGATTTCACTTCACTCCCACCAGTCTGTTTCTCTCCTATGAGGTTAGCTTCCTTGAACAGCAGGTAGTTATGTTTGGATAGATCTCTTGAACAGCAGGTAGTTGACCATGAGGAAAACCCTTCTTATTTCTTTTTTGAAGTGATAAAGTGGCAGTTTTGTTACTGAGAAGGGTAGGAAGCTTCAGAACCTTAAATGGTTGAATGTATAGCTGTATTTAATGAAACGGACCAAAACAACAATCTGTACGGTAATTTGAATTGGGGGGGGGGGGGGGGGCTAGCATTTTGCACTGGTAACCAAAAGCAGGTGACCTCATAAGAATATTCTCATGTAAAGTGTGTTGGAAAACTCTGCTGGAATGATGCTACATCACTATGTCTCACACATCAACACTAGAAGGCAGGTCATAGAGCTTCCTGTTATTATCTGTGTGCTATGCATGTATTAGCTAGTCTACAAGCAATGAAAGGTGCTGGATACCTGGACTCATTACTTGTTAGAAATCTCTGTGTGTTCTTAACCTTGTATATTTTACATAACTTCAATGTTTTAGGAATTTGTAGCTGTTTTCCCTTATCCATACCTTACAAAGTTTTCCCTTATCCATACCTTTCAACGTCACCTGTTAATGTATGTTTTTTTCTATCCTTTAGTGAAAGAGTTCTTAGCCAAAGCCAAAGAAGACTTTTTAAAGAAATGGGAATGTCCACCCCAGGTAAAATAATACATGTATAGACATACAGGTGCATCTTAAAAAAATAGAATATCATGTGGAATTTTTCCAATAATTTATTTATTTTATATAATCTAGATTCATTACACATACAGTGAAATATTTCTAAAGAATAATCTTGATGATTACGGTTGAAAAAAAAAAAAAACACGGTTTACAGCTCATGGAAATCAAAAATTGAGAATCTCAAAATATCTCTCTATAATCCGATGTGCAGGCCAATGGGCTTTTCCATGATATTGTAATGTGTTGAGATGCACCTGTAAATTATACTTTATTAAACATTTTCTGCGTTGCAATACACATACTGTAGAGCTGCTCAGATATGGTCAATAGTCAATTGTAGGTTTGAAAAACTTAAGAGGCATTTCTTACAGTGAATATGGTCATTTTCTGTCTATTTATAGTCTGTTTTGTTGTATTTGACTTTAGAAAGTGTTATTGTCACTATATCCAGCCATCAGTCTTTACTCAGCTAAACAATATAATCTTGTATGTAATCATTTAATTGCAAGGAAATTTGCTGTAATACATAGTTTGTAACTATTGTCTGAATGTAAAAATGTCTTTATCGAAAATAGTGACTCATAATATTAAAGGCTGTGGTTCTGAAGGTGTGAGGCCTAACTCAAAGCAAGAGTTTAAGTAGGAATTCACTGAATTGTAGGCATGTCTCTATGACAGTACGGTGAGTTTTTAGGTCCATTGTTAGACTTTTACATAAATTCATATTTGTGTTGTTTTTTTTTTTCATCTGTCACTAATGAAACCCATTGATTCACATGAGACACGCACATTAGTAGAATAATATTTTACAATAGTGTGCCACAGAATATGACTATAACATAAGCAGTAATTTAGCTGTTATGATGGTTGTTGGTATACCTACTCTCTGTACATTCAGCCCTTCTGTCTAAGATGTGTCTCTCTCATCTTCAAAATATGCAGTTTAAACTTGGCACCATCTGTGTGTGTGTAGTGAAACTGAAGTGACCCTTATGTGCAAGAGAACAGAATTCAGCAAGCCCCAAATATTATGTTTTCAAACATGAAACATATTTTGATCAAACTCATGATTTTGTTAGTACCTTGTAGTTAAAATTACATCAGAAGCGGTAGTAGCTCACGTTTGTCAATAGACTCCTACAGGCCCCTAGACACATCACACTTTCAATTTACTTAACTTAAGGTTAAGTCAAATAAACATGCAGTTATACTTCACAACTGACATTACTCTTTTTCCTTTTGTAGAACTGTCATGATGTCGCTCTTGTAATTATTCTCAAAGACAGCTAAAGTCATGTAGCCTTACAGTCCAAGTCTTATCTGATGTGTATAGGCCTGTATAGCTCATCTATCTAACCCACTTTCTGATAGCACGACCCCACGCATGCACTTAACCTCCTCACACACAGCCACCACACCACATACATGTGATTTTGTCACTTCGTTTTGACTGACGTGAAGTCTGAAGTGTGCTAGCCTCTGTGATCTCTCCTCTAGAGCACAACGCGACTCGATGACTTTGACAGACTGAAAACTCTTGGCACAGGCTCCTTCGGACGCGTTATGCTGGTGAAGCATCGCGCTACAGACAAGTACTATGCAATGAAGATTCTGGACAAACAGAAAGTATGTTCATTCTGTTTGTTTTTCCAGCATATATTTCCCAGAGTCCTAATTTCAGCCAATCAAAAGAGTGCAAGAAAGTTTCTTCTCTCTGTCATTTTATAGAAAGTTAAATTGAAGTTAGATTGAATTGATCTTTTTTTCAAATCTCTTCCCAAGGTGGTGAAGTTGAAGCAGATAGAGCACACCTTAAATGAAAAGAAAATATTGCAAGCAGTGTCCTTCCCATTTCTTGTAAGACTGGAGTATTCCTTCAAGGTAAGAGTTCAGCATAACATAGTCTATGATTACCGTTAGTCAAGTATTGTTTTTTTCTTCTTTTTTTTTTTTAATTATGGAGACTTTGAAAAAGACATACTAGTTAAACACTGTCATTACCCTGTTGTAAGGGCTGGACTACACCTTCAAAATGAGATGTCAATATCCTGCAGGTTTGAAAACCTGTGTTTGGCTATTTCAATTCAGCTCAACTCAATTTTATTCATATAGCACAGATGAAACAGTAAAAAGGCTGTGACCCCTAAAGCAAATCATAAAACGGATGTGTTGAAAATAACACAACTTGTGTTGTTTTTTTTAACACATCCCTATGTCCAGATAGGGAGAACACAGTTTTTGTCGTTTCTAACACAGTTTGTGCTGTTTTAAGAGTGCACACACCCCCTAGAGCCCCCTAGAGCAAACACTTAAGTGACTGGTGAGCAGAACAGTCCCTTTTAACGGGAAGGAACCTTGAGAAGATCCTAACTCATGATGGGGGCCCATCTGATTGGGGCTACCCAGGTAGCATTGCGGGAAGGGCACTCCCCAGGTGGCGTGAAGCTTTTACAACAGCCTCTTTATCGTTCAGCATTTCTGTTTCTATTGCACCAGTCCAGAAATTGTATTGAAAGGGGTATGGGGGGATAGAAGGGAAGTGAGAGGAGAGAATCAGAAGCAGCAGACACATACAAGGATACAAGGATACAAGGATACAATGATACAAGGAAGTTTATTGTCACATGCATATAGTTACTGGAAGTAAGAAATGCAGTGAAATTATGTCTGGTGTCAGCCTATTTGTGCATTAATGGGGGGGGGGGGGGGGGGTAAAAAGTGCAGTAGAAGAGGGGTTTAGTAGATTAAGTGGCAAGGGCTGCATAAAAAAGGTGGGGGAGGATTGGGATTGGGTGGGGGGCACCAACAAGGAGCACCCAAGAGCAACAGGGGCAAGGAAAAACTCCCTTACCAAGGAAGAAACCTTGGGCAGATCCACGGCTCAAGGGGCTAACCCAACTACCAGGGGTCTTGGTGTGTGTGTTGGGGGGATGACAGGGGACACATTAGCTGCTTTCAGATATACGTATAAGTCTGCATGTTCTGCACATATATCAAGCGGTTGGGCCGTATATCTGAACAACATATCCCAACATTTGGAACTCTGAACTTACACTACTCCCCTCCTTGTTTCGGACGGACATTATGTGAATGAGCTCATATCTGAACAAAGCAAATAACATGCAGAGATTCTGTTCGTGTGCGTCGGTGTCGTTCACACATAATGTCCGCATAATGTCCGCATGTAAGCATCATATCTGAATCACCCAAAGGGTCAGACATCCATTTGACAAAGATCAGCATATAGTGCGGAGGACATGTCTGAAAACAGTTCAACAATTTAACAATTCACACACACACACATCAGGATAAAAAACATTAACATTAGCGTGCATGTGTCATACTATGTACACGATGTATACAAGATGCACACATGATGTATTTAAGACTGATAGTGGATACAAATGAAGAGTGAGCCAGCATTCAAAGTGTTTCCTGTATGAAAGCTTAGTGGGAATGCAGTGCGTTCATGATACACTGTGCTATGAAGCATTCATAGGCTGGCACACAGTATATATGTATAATAAGCAGAATAGGAATTGTGATTTGCAGTTTACCCCTAATTCTGTTACTGTGTGAATGAAACTGTCTATTAATAGTCTTTTGTCAAACATTTTTAGGACAACTCCAATTTGTACATGGTGATGGAGTATGTTCCAGGTGGGGAAATGTTCTCACACTTGAGGCGAATTGGAAGGTTCAGGTAAACAGCTAGCTACCTTAATTAGATTCGATCCTCATTCAACTGTGGATCATTTACATTTACTCTAATTCAAACCTCTCTGATGTTGTAAAGAAATGCTTTTTCCATCTGTTGTGAGCCAGTTAGTTGTCTGTGCTTACTGTGTATCTCCCCCTGTGTATTCCAGTGAACACCATGCCAGGTTTTATGCAGCACAGATAGTCCTTACGTTTGAGTACCTCCACTCGTTAGACCTCATCTATAGAGACCTGAAACCTGAAAACCTTCTCATCGACCAACAAGGATACATTCAGGTAAATCATCAATCCAACAGTTTTCTTCTCTATAGACTATATAGTCATTTTTTGTGAAGAGGATCTTATATTTAGACATCAAGCCACTCAGATTTTTTTTAAAACATATGTGTATCTCTCTCTCACACACACACACACACACACACACACACACACACACACTAGCTTACACAAATTGAATGCCATATTCCACTATCAAACTGAACATCAGTGGTTGCCTTTATTAATATGAGACTGAAAATGTGAACAGAATTCTTCTTTTCTAACACTAGATGACTAAATAGTCCATTCTAGGTATATACTCTTGACTGAATGTCCATTCTTTCAACACTCTGGAGTTGCTTGGGGTAATTCACTTCCATAATGATTTTCTGTTTCAGGTCACAGACTTTGGTTTTGCCAAAAGAGTAAAAGGTAGAACCTGGACCTTGTGTGGGACTCCAGAGTATCTGGCCCCAGAAATCATCCTTAGCAAGGTAAGGACAGAGTCTGTTAAGTACAGTACACATGAAAGTTGGCCTTAAATCAGGTTTTGGTTCTTCATTACAATCTTTAATTAATGCTTTTGTCATTCTTTGTTTGTCCAATAGGGCTACAATAAAGCTGTGGATTGGTGGGCATTGGGTGTTCTGATCTATGAAATGGCAGCAGGATACCCACCCTTCTTTGCTGACCAGCCCATTCAGATCTATGAGAAAATTGTGTCCGGCAAGGTACTGTAAACTATATGCTGACTGAGTTTACACTCTGATTTGCAGGTTGTATTATGAAAGTACACTTCAAAGTAAACGTTATTTGTGATTTCTGTGATTTCTCCTGCTGTTACAGGTACGATTCCCATCCCACTTTAGTTCAGACCTGAAGGACCTGCTTCGGAACCTGCTTCAGGTGGACCTGACAAAGCGCTTTGGAAACCTGAAGAACGGAGTCAACGACATCAAAAACCACAAGTGGTTTTCAACAACTGATTGGATTGCCATCTATGAGAGGAAGGTGTGTGCCACTATTTATTTCCATACGTGCCATCATATGAACAACACTGCAGTTATTTTACCCTCAAAGAATGGTTTCAAACTAAAGTTAATTATACACTGACTTATAACAGGGAGAATGGTGTCTGCCATTGACAGCGTGCATCCAGAATGCTTGGTATTGCATTATGTAACTTTGTGGTACTGAGCAGAAAAATTACCCCTTTCAGCAGGCTTCAGCGTACTGGGTTCCACTTAGCATCATTTTTCATGGAACCCTGCACATGGTAAAATGATGCTAAAGGGATAGCACAGTATGTTGAAAATTGACAATAAGGGGTAAATGCTTATTGCTGCATTTTAACATTCCTTACGTTCATTTTACAATTCTTACGTATTACAGTACATACTAATCATGTCCATTTCCTAGGTGGAGGCCCCCATTATACCAAAGTGCCGAGGACCAGGGGACACCAGCAACTTTGACGACTATGAGGAGGAGGACATTCGTATCTCAGATACTGAAAAATGTGCTAAGGAATTCCTTGAATTTTAAAATTTAAGAATGAGCAGGACTCCATTGGAATTTGAGGTATTTTGATTTTGTTTAATTTTGTTTTTATGTTAGTTTAATTTTATTTTATGTCAAGATCAAGTTGAGACCATCATATATATGTTCAGACATATGCCTACTTCCTTCATTCCATAAGGCTGAATGAGATCTTCAATGCAAAGATCTTTGTGTGGATTTTGCACAGCCTAATACCCAGGCATATTACGGAGAAGCTAACCTGGCTGCAACAGAAATCTGTCTTTTTATTGCTTTTTCATAGTCATACCCAGTGGTATTATTAACCCCTTGAGAGAAAAATAAGTAATTGAAATAGACACTGCATCTATGAACCACTCGAATGAAATGATGCACATGTGGCTTTCTGTTTTTGAAATAACTTCACTTACAGCATGGTGGTGCACATGTTTTAATGGGAAATTGTAGTACAGATTGTTTGTTTTCCAGCATCAGTTGCCTGTTACATAGTAGTATTTTTTTTTATTATTATTTTTTTTTTTTATATATATATTTTATTATTTTTGTTTGCACTTGTTACAGGACCATCTGTCACATTACCTTTATTATCATTTTGCACTTTATGTTTGTGTGTATGTGTATAGGTGTGTCTGTTGTAGGGGTGTAGTTTATTAGAAGTTCCACAGTTCTATAGTATTACAGTACTTGAGCCATTCTACTGGGCATTTAAAAGATGGGATTTATCATGATATATTAACTTATTCAATCAAAATACTCTCCCAGTTTTTAAGCTAATGAGATTCACTCTGTTTATCATTCTGACATTCTATTACTACTATCAGCAGGTTCACATTTCAACATACATTTAAAACAGTCAAAATGAACTAGAAAAGACTGATACTGAGCATCTGTATAATATAACAAAAAGCATTTGCGATAATGTATTGTATTATTTTTCTCCATTATCCCAAAGGTCTGTGTTTTATGTCTGTGGTGTGGAGTGTAGATTATGACCAAAAGTGAAAAATAATACACTTGAATGAAGGAGTTTTCAGTCACACGCAGCTAATTTCATACCCTTTTCCTGACGTATTCTACTTCTTAAGCACTGTACAGAACCCCCACACCCCCCTCCCCTCTCCCCTCACAGACCAGAATCATATCAGTGAGATAATCCCTCATGTGCACATGTGCTTCTCCTGTCATCCACAGGGTGGGAGTTTTCAGAGCAGACGTTCTCATTAGCTATGATAAGATATCGTGGCGCAAAAATTGACTTTTATTTTGACAGGAATGTCAAATGTCATTAAAAGTCTCTTAGTTTCCTCCAAAGATGTTTTGGGGCTTGTTATATATGTATACAATATGTGGTAGAGCAGATATGCTAAGGCACACACACACTCCCGTCCTGGTCTTCTTCCAACTGCAACATTATGTACTTAAAGAAATTTGAGGGCAAGTGACCTTGCATAGCTGAGTTTTCATTTTGATTTTAGTCTGTTAATGTTGAATCATTTCAGTTTTTAAATGTTTCGATATCTAATAAATGTACATTTTTGCAGTCATGGTGTATTTAATTTCACCATCAAGCTGTTTACTTGCAGCACTGTAAGTAAGCAAAGTATGTTGTCAGTAATCATCAGAAAAATGTGAGATTTTTTTTTATTCATTTCAAATGCCTAATTTCAGTTCTGACTTTTTTTGACTGACCTCTGTAATTAAGTAATGCCACCTGGTAACCTAGCGCTGTCCCGAAAAAAAAACTATACCCACATTACCCTCTTCACCGCTTTGTTTTTTCTCTTACAAAATGGCTTCTGTTAGAAAACGATCAGTTTCCTTTTGTATAAACTTGAACTGAAATCTGAATCTGGGGCTGGATTCTCAAAGTACTTGTGGAAATTGTAAGCCCTCCAGTTCCTGCTACAGGGGGGACTCCAGTGTTTTCCAATATTTTGGGTGCATCTTGAGATGTCATTGGTACTGTCTGTGGTCATAAAAAGTGGGTTTATGTGTCAGCTGGCATGTTATTGTGACAAAATAGGCCTTGTCCATATACTGCTGAATAGTTGCTGCAGGAGTCTTAAATGCTCTAACTATCAAACAAAAAATGGATGACAATTCAAGATGAACATTAGTACAGTGTATTCCATATAGTTTTGTGAGTAGCTGATTTGTGTTTTTGGAATAAATCATGTAATTACAGGGAATCTGAGACTAACGTTTGTGGATTGTTACCATGACTTGTCATCTGTCACATACTGTAAACCCACATAACCTTTATTTCTCATAGGCCTACATGGTTCCTCCGTATGTGCATTTTCCCAATAAAAACACAGATGTCAAAACCATTCTCAGTATCTCTGGTTTATTTGTTTCCACTCACAGGTCAGGATTTCGCTTGATTTCATCCAGACTTTTGCTGAAATCACACATTTGTATATCTGAGACATGAGTCCTGATTAAGTTGGCCTGTGTTGAACATAATACATTTCCCTCACGGGATCAAAAGAGTATACTTAAATGAACATGGTCATGTAGGGCTAAGTCATGATTCGAAGGAAACATAGTGGTAATGGTCACAACAAATGTAAGGTAGGCTACTTCTTTCTTTTCTCTCTCTCTCTCTCTCTATCACTCTCTCCATGAATGGCTGGCATGCTATTTATCATGAGAATGCTCCACTCAGAAAGGGTTAACCAGTGAGTTATTTTGAAATCTGACGAGGTAACTGCCATACCCACACACAGGCTGCAGTTGTTAGATGCCACCCTCATTGAAAGACATTTGAGGGCAAATATTTCTGCTCTATTAGACTAATAAACGTAGCCAGAAAGTTACTTAGAAGATTCAATGTACCATTGATTAACTGAGCCGAAATAATATGAAAGGTGAGTGAAAGATAACTTAGCTAAAATCAGCTATTAACCTTATAGTTCTAGCTATTCCAGTTAACTAGATGAATCTCATCAGTTGACATTTAACATTATAGATTCTGGTGTGTTTTGTTAACAAACGAGTTGAAATTAAAACTGCTTTGCTCTATCACTAAAGTTATGATGGGTGACATGCAACGGACGTTATGATTAATTGCGAAGTTAGCTAGTTAGCAGCATAATGTAAGCTAACTTGCTAGCTGTGCAAGTTGGTCGCTAGTCAGCTGTCTTATCCGCTTGGTCTAAGTTAGCTTAACCAAATACACCGTACTGAAAGTGCGAACACAAGAGTAATAGCCATCGTTTCTAAACGACAGACAGTGCATCAACACCGTATGTTTAGGATACCCACTGGTATCTGGCTACTAGCCGCTAAACTGCTCTCTAACCTCAAGTCGGTTTTCTAACTGTAGTTATTCATTCGGGAACAAAAAAGCTAACGTCAATATAATGTCACACATTTCTCAAATTGCTGTTGCAAAAATGCAATCTAAAGACTCGAACTTCTAGTTGTCGTAGGACAACGTTAAGCTTTATGTTTAGATCTACGTGAAATTGGAAAACAATAGGCAGTTTCACCCTTCTGTAAGGTTAAGGTTTTCCTTATGTCTGCAGGCCTATTTATCTGCTTCAGGGGGAAATGTTTCGACGTTAGTACGATCAATGCTGAGACTTCTTTAAAACTACTAGAATACTGCACACATTGACGTGGAACTTTGACACGCGAGAAACTTGTCTGTGCAAAATATTGCATCAAAATATGCAAGAATAACATTGTATCAGAATGTAGACTACGATAATATGGATACAATGTTGATCTGTTAAGCACAGACAAAGTCGGGGAGCCTCAGCCTCTACATTTGCCACAAACTGTCCCACTCAACCTTTTCACTAAATTTGCTCTGAAAGAACACTTCAGGCATAGGCAGTTTGATTACATCACACCAAGTAAATCTATTTCTATGAATTATTTTATTAATTAAAGACAGAATACTTATATGATAGGTGGGTGGCCTGTATTTTAGTTTCTGCTTTTTTTGTTGCTATCAACCACCATCAACGATGTTGCTAAGCAACTGGCTATCTTTTTTCCTTTCCTGTGTTTTGAGGTTTGTATTCGAAATACCTTTTTATATCTGATGTGATGTGAAGTTAGCTGGGCACTTGTTATTACTATTGATGCTTGACATTGTAAGTCAATTGAACTGTAGGGTGGTTTAGGTGGTCTTGAAGGCCTATTGCTCCTGTAACATAGATGGATTTGCTCTTACAGAACTCCTGTAGGTGACCCACTGTTCCTCTGTAGTGACCATGGAGACTAAAGCGAACGGCTCTGTGGACATCAAAAGGTACGACTTTTATTTACGACGTATATTTCTTTCTCCCATCAGTACTGTTAGAACGTACACCACGTATTCTGGGTTAATTTACCCAGGCTTGTCACTGATTCAAGTTGTTGAAAAAGCTCCCCGGGGCTAGTTAGTTAACCTAGTTGTTGTAAATTTGATCTGTTTGCCTTGCATGTGACTGACAGCACGGTGGAGAATGGTGAGCTTCCAGACCCTGCCCTGTGGGCGGTCGCTGATGTTGTCAATTACTTCAAAGCCACTGGGTTTGAGGAACAAGCAAACGCTTTCCAGGATCAGGTAAGACTGAGGGGGGAAAAAACACGTTGTGCATAACAAATTGCTTTTAAATCCATTGACTTCTGATTTTCAAAAACTGTAGACAGTGTTGGGTCAGATTACTTTGAAATGTAATCCATTACCGAGTACAGACAGACTACATGTCAATTTTTGTAATCTGTTATGTAATCCATTGGATTACAAAAGTAATGTAACTTAATCTGAATATTTTTGGATTTCTTCAAAATAAAATACTCAAAATTAAACTCATTAAATAAAAAAAGACACTAAAAATTGTTCCACCAATATTCCTTTTGTTTTTCACTTTAAAGGAGGAAATGTATGTCGTCTTTGTGTGTCAGAGCTTGAATCGAAGCTCTGGATGTCTGCCAACTAGTGGTAAAGAGTACAAATGAGATTTTACACTGTACTCGAGTCTATTGTCTGTTTTATTCAGTAATGACGCTTGTCGCAATATTGCGACTTGGGCGGTTAGAGGGTTAAGCCCAAAAGTTCGGGGGTGTCACCACCGGGAAAATGTATTAAATATTGTTATGTTAAAGGAACACGCCACCCAATGTCAGTAGTAATATTCTTACCTTAACTTTCATGAGTTGAGTCATACCTCTCCCGCGTTGGTACGTGCATTCAGACACTCTGGTGCGCGAATGTGTTAGCATGTTGCTATGCTAGCGGGCTCAGACGTAGCCAGGCGTAGAAGTAATCAAAAACATCCACGTTTTCCCGACTTACATACAGTTGCATGAGTAGTTGATAAAAATGTCTACGGTCACACAATATGAAACGTGGCGATTTTCCAAGCGAATAAACACGAGAACTACAATGTGTGGCGCAATAGCACTTGGGAGTACTTTGACCTAGCGTAGTAATATTAATTAACACCTAATTGTAGATCCTATCCACAACAGAGTTTAGAATCCATGCTTGATCGACCCCTCAGCCTCCCTCTCCCCTCTGAGCAAGAGAGAGGCACACACACTAGAGATGCGCTGATGGGCTATTATTTCAACCATAACTGCATAGCAAAACTTATCAGTCGTTTATAAGCTACCAGTCGTTTGCCGCCCCCTTCTGAGCTTGCCAGAGGCTGAAGCAGTACTAGCCTATATTTCAACACAATTGTTGCCGCGAGGCATTCCAGCCTACAAATATAATAAAAAAGTAAATTATGCATAATTAAAGAATAACTCAATTTAGGCTACCGTAGGCCTACGCAATAAGGTTTCCATTACAGCACAGTGCACGTTCAATGAATGAATGAAAGCGGACGCCTTGTCTCGCAATAAACAGCAGGTGGAAATCCCGACACTCTTCCAACTACATGAAACAAATACCCCCCAGATTTCAGTGCCCATCAGTCCCAACATTTAGCAATATAATCAAACAGTTCAAAAGTAAATTAAATCCCAAACATCAACAACATATTCTGCTTTTGATAGCTTGCTGGTATGCCACTCCAAACAAAACGCATGTCTCACAATAAAACACACGTAAGAAATAAAGGCCTGCCTCGAATACAAGCCTGCCCCAAATAAAGGCCTGTGCTTTGCGCAGCCTAAGAAGACCCCGGCCATAATTTGAGGATTTACGATAGTCTGTCTTCTAAACATTCCTCACCCGTTATCCAGACATGCATGAAAACATTTTAAAACAAAACTCCGCCAAGTTATTTTGAGAATGATGACTTTCTCTTCAGCATTGTCTTAACCGTTAAAACAAGACAGATATGACGATTGCAACAATATTTACAGAGATACACTGTAAGATGGGCTGCAAAGATTATGCAGACTGTTACAATTGATTGAAACATGCGCGCACACACACACATTATCGAACGTCTTTCTACATGGGTTTAGTTAATGATTGGGCTATAATAAGACCAGGTGTAAACCGGGACATTTTAGAGGCTTTTGTCGGGACACGCAACTCAAAATCGCGATTGTCCCGGTTAAACCAGGACGTCTGGTCACCCTATTCTGTGTGGTAGTTGAATAACTTGTCTTTCCAGATTAAATGTCCATACTGGTTAAAGGAGAATTCCGGTGTGAAATTGACCTAAAGTGTGTTGAAACATGATACCGAGTGTGAACGTATGTCTCATAGCCCATCTCGGCTTGTCCCCTGCACTCCAAAATCTGGCGCTAGTTAGCCGATGCTACCAACAGCTTTTTCAATGGTGGTGCTTCGGCATCGGGCTAGCCATGCAAATAAATCACTGTTTTACACCATTTACCATTTGAATGTCTAGCCCGATGCCGAAGCAGCATCCATCAACTGGCCATGCACAGGAACTGGCCATGCATTTCTGACCAGGAAGTCAGAAGGATAGTCAGAAGAGTAGCCCAAGAGCCAAGGACCACTCGGAGAAAGCTCCAGAAAGACTTGGAGGCAGCAGGTACAATTGTTACAGAGAAAATCATAGATAATGCACTCCACCGCCATGGCCTCTATGCACGCTCATCCCACATGACTATTGCTGAAGAAAAACATGTCAAAGCTCGTTTAAAGTTTGCTACAAAACAGTTGGACAATCCTATGAAATATTGAGAGAATGTATTCTGGTCAGGCGAGATCAAAATTGAACTTTTCGGATGTCATACTACACACTGTATTTGGAGGAGAAATGGCACTGTGCATCACCCTAAAAATATCCTACCAACAGTGAGGTTTAGAAGTGGTGGCATCATGGTACTGGCAGGCTTCATACAGTTAAAGGAATGATGAATGGAGTCATTTTGTTCTGGGAGAATCTTTACATCCACCAGGATGATGAGGATGAGACATGGCTAGACCTTCCAGCAGGACAATGATCCAAAGCATTCAGCAAAGGAAACTCTCAATTGATTTCAGAGAAAGGAAATCAAGGCCCTGAATTCAATCCAATTGAACAGTTTTGGAAGTTAACTAAAGATCAGGATTCACAAGAGGGACTCCTGGAATCTTCAATATTAAAGGACTATCTGTTTAAAAGAATGGGCCAAAATCACACCAGAATACTGTGATGGATTAGTTTCATCATACAGGAAATGCCTTGAAGCTGTCATTACGAATAAAGGCTTTTCCACACAGTATTTAAGATATTTCAGCAGGCGTGTTGAATACTTTTTTCCTGTGTCATTCCACTTTATTACACATAACTCTACCTATGGACTTTAATGTTTGAATTTTTTTATATGGGTTATGAAATTTTCATGTAAATAGCCTCATTGGAAGTATACTTACTGAAAGAATTGTTGACATGTTCAATACTTATTTTACCCGCTGTATATGTTTTTTTCCTCTTCATTAGACATTTTTTTACTGATGCGACTTATACTCCAGAGTGATTTATAGTCCGGAAAATACGGTACACTGTATATTGACTGCATGATGTGAAGCTATGTTATGTATTGAAAAACATAATCAAAATCTAATCAAGTAAGCTTAATCTTCGACAATGTAACTATAATCTGATTACACATTTCTTTTATGTAATCTGGTCTGATTATAGCTTCCTGGTTTTTGTAATCTGATTACGTTCTAATCAGTTACTACCCAACCCTGTATATGTGGGTCAATGACGTTACGCTATTTTTTTGTGTACATATGGGTTACATACATTTAAAATTTGAAAATAATTTGACAAATTATTTCCAAATATCATTTTCATCAAACCCTAATCTTAAAGTTTTGCATTTATTTAATTTAAGAGTATTAATTGAATTTGGGTAAAATTGTCAACACGGTGTAATCACAAAAACATGAACCAAATAATTACACTTGCTGAAAAAAATGTGAAATTCTCTCCAAAATCCCTTCTAAAATAATCTGGCATGATCTTGAACTTTTCTATATTTAATACAAGTAATGAACTTTTCTATATTTAATACAAGTAATGAAACCCCATTGTTCTGATTGTTTGAATTAATATGGGGAATCGTGTCAGTCACATCAACCACTTAAAATGTCAAGCGGTGTAACCACTTTAAGGAGCACCATTTAAGGAGCAATTTTGTATGTATTATGTCAGAGAATCATGTGACAGGAAATTATGTCATAGAGAAGGACCCTTCAAGACCCCAACTGCTATGAGTCAAGGTTAGCAACTCTCTTAAAGTAACATAATAGTGTTTTTAGGCCATGGCCAGGCAAGCTTAGGTTACATGTCAAATGGTATGACCTTTTAAAAATGTTGATAAATCATAATAATCATAAAATATTAAATTTAATGTAAAAACTGTGTTTGAATATTCACATAAAGGTGAAGTGTGTACATAGTTGTCCATAATAATGCCTGCAAATGTTGCTTTTAAATAGAAATGTCAAATGGTGTAACCGGTTGTGACTCTTTTCTGTTTGAGACCAGTTTGATCAGATTCAGGGCCAAGAGTATGTAATTTTAGGAGCCAATTATATTATTTTTATAATTTAAATAGTGACTAACTGTTTAGCATGAACAATAGCTTTAAAAGGGTTTAATTAGATTGCAATTTAAGCAATTTTTGAAATTTCATTTTAAATTTAAACTTCCATAATTATTTATTAATATTTATATTTTATTATGATGTATGTAAACAGTATGTTCAAATTATAATGCCACTTATAAGCAAGAAAACTTGTCTCGCCACAGAGTGCATGTGAACGCAGATCCTACCCACTCTTTCACTCATTCTTATTCTCTCTCACACACACTTTGGGCCCTAATTTAGCAATATAAAATGCATGGTCACTAGCAAATAGCGTAAATACATTTATGGGTTTGTCCAGTCCACATTCGGGGTGGTTTTGTTATCAAACGTCAGGTGCCTGGCGCATAAAGGTGGCTCTTATGTTTCTTAATCAGTCATGGGTGTGTTTTGGGCTTAACATCCTTTAAACCAATGAGGAGGACATCTGTCATTCCCTTTAACAGCAAGCAGGGCAACTTCAAACAGCGCATCAGTATTTTGATAGTCAGCGGTGTATTTGAAGGAATCTGCTTGTACGCAAGACCGTATGGAACAGGTATTCCACTAAGCCATTCTTTACTAAAACCGAGTAGAGTATAGGCTACACACATCTGCACTTGTCTATTAATTGAACATATAGGCAAAGTGAAACTAACTTCACTGTGGTGTCATAGTCAACGACAAAACAGTTATACACAGTTAATTACTTTCAATATTGACTGACAATGGGTTACCAGCAAAAACATAGCCTGAAAAAAGCAAAACTTCCCCCTATAATGTTCGAATGACTGAATAAATAACCTAAGGACATTTATTCTGCAGAGGAATTGCTGCTTACATCTCGTGACAGTGACGTGTTTCATATGCGCCTTTCGCTATAGACCAGGCTTTTCTTGGTCAGTGCCATAATGCTTTTTAGACGGTATAAGATAGTGATTTTTAGATCATGTGCCAGACCACACCTTATGTCGGTAATTGCCACACCCCTGGGCATATTATTTAATAAAAGTGAAGTGTAAGATAGGAAAAAACTTTGCGTCAGAATAATAATACGCTTTGTGCCAGGTTTTGCATCGCAAAAATAGGGCCCTTTATCTCACTCTCTTTGAAAATAATGGGTATAGACTGAAATTGTATGAACTGAATTGAAATCAAATAGAACACAAGTTTCTTCATTGATGTTATGAAATGATATTTGATATGGAATATGATGAATGACATGAATACATATCAAAATATCGAATTCAGTTTAGCTTTGTAAGATGTCACTCGTCAGGACCAATGAGGGAACTGGGAGTGGTCGAAGAAAATCGTGAAGCTGTCCGCGCGCTGTTGGAAATATATCAATTGATTATAAACCCCTGTTAAACCTAATAAATCTGACTCCGCTCAATATTAGAAAAGTTTCGGTTCATTGTAACATTGTTATCCTTAGTGGGTTGATACGCCCACAATACATATTGTTAATGAGAATGCCTAACTCGTTTTCTTGTGACACGCGCTCAAGCTTAGGAATATATACTATAGGTCTCCTCCATCTGCCGATTAATTCGGGCGGTTCCTAAACATAACACGTATTGGTCTGGAAGTGGTCAGAGGTTACATGCTGATCCGGACTGCTATACTCATCAGCGTGTTAGACAGTCAAGCAAATTCCTATGCTACAGGGGGTCAGGCTGTGCTAGGTTTTCGCGGCCAATCTAGGACCATCGCTGACAAACTGCCCACCGCTGTGTAATGCTTGGTCATTTCATAATAACATGCCAGCTCCCAGGTGATTTAGTTTCTACGGCGGCGATAACTAATCCCAACTGTCCATTATGCTAGTAACGTTACCTAAACTGCTACTCTGGACTACAAGTACAATAGAAAGGCTATGCGGGTCAGAACATCACAATTTATTTGTCAGATACAAGCTATTCATCCAATACATTATAGAAGGTACATCTAAATTAATAATGTGAAAGTTACGAAAACAGGTTAAAGGAACATTTAGGAAACCATATGAAGCAATCAGAGAATATACATACCAGCTCAGAGGATGATGGCTACACACCAGAGTGGTGCGGGAGATTCTGACTACAGAATGGCTCCTAGAATGCTCTGTGAACCTCACTTAAATAGTTTACCCAGTTTGTGGTTGGTTACATTGAAATGGATCACATGATTGGAGGTCAGCTGACTTTGGGTCACATGAGAAGTACTTTGATGAGACTTGAGACCATTGTTGTAGTGAGAGTGCATTAATCAAGACATGACAATGTACACATTAATTACATTTCCTGCTTTCTAGTTAGTTTCTCCTGTGAAAAAGGCAAAGGTTAGAGATATAATCAAAAGTTGTTGTAGCAGCAATATGTGACAATGGGCCCACCATGAGGTCATACCATCATGTGGTAGGGTAATTAATCAACACATGATCAGGAGTTTGATCAGTATAGAAACATTAGGACTCCTTACAGCCTTGATGCCTATTTTCTGTGTCAATTTCTTGTCCTATTGCTATAAACGTTTTATGGTCAATTGGTGTAACCGATTTATGTCAATTAATGTAACCAGTATTTTGTCTAAAATACTAATAATGTACAAAAAAATGAATATGGATAATGATTTAATACTCTACTGTAATAATGGTTGTTTAAACCATTTTTACTCATGGTCAAAGAATAGACAGAAAACAAGATGTTTACAGCATATGGTCTTGCTCAGTACAGTGAAAAACCCAAATATTTTAAATTTAGAAATAAATATAATAAAACATATTCTCATAGGATTTTACAAAATAAACTAATAATTTCATGAGAGCAATTGCATGAACTCTAGGAGGTGTGAAATATTAGATGTTATTTTTGTGGTTACACCATATGACAATTTAACAGGCTGTTAGTTCTATCTTTTATTAAAAAATAGTATACATGTCTTATTAAATAATATGAATACAACAGAAATACAAAGTATACATGTATATGTTTTGTTTTAAAGGTTTAAACATATTTTTAATTTTCTCATCTTACCAACCCTTATCTGTCACTGACCCATGTATACCGTAAAACTTAAAATAATAGCCGAGTCCCAAATAGACGGCTGTCTCTTTTAATCGCCTGGTGTGGCTACAGGTTTGGGTTAAAGGCCGGTATCAAATAGAGGCCGGGTCTGTTTTTTAGTTTCGGGTTGTATTTAATATTCTAAAACCCGTCAGATCGTCTGTTTAAAGCCCAATTCAAACCAAAGATTCACAATAAGACAAAACCATTGCAGAAAGGAGTTGCAGTGGTGTGAATTAGATGTTGCAAGCCATCACAAAGCATTCATTATGTCTAGTCACAGTTGCAAGGTTTTAGAATGTTGCATCAAGGTGCTGGTTTATAGAATGCTGCAGCTCATCTCGTTGCAAATTGTTGGTCTTTGGGGTGGCCTTAAGCCAGTATGATGCAGACTGCGCACACTAACGTTATGATTAGATGACATTAAAGACTGTGGTGGGGAAAAGCTAGAGTTCCAAATTGTATAACTTTTTTCAATATGAATTGCCTATATGTCCGACTTCGTCATCGTTCAATTCATCCCTTTTGTTTCTAATTTGCGGATAGGCAGATGGTAAGCTTGTTTTTATGCTGGCAACAAAACAAAAGGGTTTGCGAACGTTATTCTTTATTCTAAATGCATACCGCCATGGCAATAAAGAGAAAGAAGTAGGCTATGATTTGAAATGTAAGCTTACTATTGTCAAATTTGCCAAATAAAATACGGGAGAAAAAATATGGTTCATGCTCTCTCATGCTGTTTCATTCGTGCCAAAAAGGAGGGAGAATGAAACATTATGCATGTTCCACTTTTGCATAAATAATTCCTGAACGGTTTTGGTCAGGGCTGATAATGCAACTGCGTTTGACAGAGGACAGGTATAGGCTAGATTGTTAGTGACAAAATATGAGCTTTCAGTGTGATACGATCTCTTTGTAAAATATGTTTGATTAAAACGTGTTTCATCTGTTCTGGCTATCCCCGCTATTTGGATCTTATCTCACTCAGGGCCATATGTACTAACGCGTTTGCGCCCACTTCAGGCGTATTTGTTTCGCAACGTGCGTGAAAAATCATTGCGAGGTATGTACAAACAGGCCGCAATGATGTAAAATCGCAAACTGCCTGGCGCGGGAGCTGAACATGGCTAATTGCGTTTTTTGTGTCATGCATATGCATTCATGGGAGGATCCAGGGGAAAGTGGGAGTTTAGCGTAAAAAGATGGGAGGGGAAGCGTAAAGAGCGCCTAATTATGTATTCCGCGGTATGTACAAAGACTGCTCCTGAAAGCGCACGTCTATTCTGCGCCTAAATACTTCCGCCTTGTAAAAGCAGGTGTTAATCTAAATTGCAGTACAATGTGTCAATAAGAGAACCTTTCAAAGACAACAGAATCGCTATTTAGAGCCAGTTTTGTAAGTATTTGTACTATCAAAAGCAACCTTAACTTTCGTGGGCCTTTTGAATGTCTTACTTTCACGTCATTCACTTAAACTTTCCTACTTGCTAGATTTGACCAATTTTCCATAGCCTACGTGCACAATTACTTTAAGTAAAACTACTGATCTTCATTATCTCCCTGCTTGTTGACATCTTATCATGTATGGTATAATTTCATGATCGCTAAACGTTTGATTATTTTTAAATGTTGTCATCACAGGGTTCCCGTGGGGTCTTAAAAAATCTTAAAAAGCCTAAAATTCATAACTTTAAATTTAAGGCCTTCATTTAGTCAGGTCTAAAAAATATTTTACCATCGTTCATTTCCAGAAACGCTGACCGCAGAAAGTTAAGTATTGAGTCGTAGCTTGCAAAGCAGAGCTCTAGTGTCTTTGCTACCATTGTAACAAAACCAGCAGAATGCTCAGAACATTGGTTCAGTGTGTTGTAGTTCTTTCTGGGGGATATTGGTGTTGGTACGTAGCCTACGCAGTGATAGTTTAACAAGTGTCATTTAATTTGCTATTATTCAGGCATATACTAGATGGCTAGTTGCCAAGGCTACATGAAAAGCATTTTCTTTGCAAACACCTCGCTCTCCCGTTTGTTCTCTTTTTGAAAATGAAAAGTACCCAAACTACCAAAATCTACATATTCTATCATCACAGTTTCTATCTATAGGCCTTCCTTATTTGGTGTACTGACTAGACATTATTGAACAAACATCTGAATTTCAGTATCTAAGTAGGCTAAAGGGCTACCTCCCTAAAATTACTTTTTTTCAGGTTTTTCTGGGATGCCTGCTATACATTGTTGACATTACTGTTAAAATGCATTTCCAATAAAGTGAGTATTGGCAAAACCAGTTGTCATTTTTATGTTGAGGCGGCGGGGGGTGTTGTCGGCAGCTGCTGAAAGTAACTAATAAAGTAACTTGTAATCTAACTCAGTTACTTTACTGATTGATTTTAAAAGTAACTAAGTTACTTTTTAATAGAGTAATCAGATTAGTTTTTTCAAGGTAACTGTGGCAGCACTGGCTAGATCACAGCGATGTCTGCTGTTGGTTAAGTGGTACCCAGCTCCAGGTACGAGGCTCGCTGCAAACTTTGCAAAAAAACTATTCAATTTGGGACTCTGGGTGTGAAGGCGCTGGAGTCACAAGCCAGAGCATGCAGAGAAACATAAGCTAGCCGCAAAATGCAAACTGTTTATCAGCACTAGCCGCTAACATCATTCGAAAGCTCCGGTTTCGCTCATTCAAGTGACGTCTGTCTGACTTGTGCGAGATAAGTACTCCGTGAGCAATTCAACAGAGAATAATGGAAGTGAATTTGGACGCATATTAATACTATATTAGAGATGCACCGATATGGAATTTTAGGGCCGATAACAATAACCGATATTTATTGGTTTGTTGTGGCCGATACCGATACGATAACCGATAATATTACTCTTGAAAAAAAATTCTGAAAAGTGATTTGGGGAAAGCATTTAATAAGCATAATTTTATTGCAGTAATTTTACCTACCACCAAATGATGGACAGAACTCATAATAGTCCTCAATTGTACGGCAGTCAACAACATAACAGTAGCCTAGCCCTACAGTATGTGTGGCTCCTTTAAGTGAACCTGACGTCAGTGAATTGCGAGTGAGTGGCTAGAGAGTTTGAATCATTTTCATTTAGGACTAAACGCTCATAAACGGCTCAGCTTGGAATAAGCTACAGTATAGCGACCAAATCAGAGTTTGTGAGGGAAACTTAGGTTTAGTTTCAACTGCGGGTAACTGAATAAAGCTGCAACTCCTCAGACTGTATCTTATGTCCGTCTACTCTGTTGCGCACAACCTGCTGCAGCAGAAATGAAAGGAGTTAGCCCCGAAGGTTTTAATAACTTATTATGATGACCTGTCTGGAACTGAAGCACGAATGGTTAGCATATTTCTAGGTAATAATACAAAACCCAAGCTAAAGTAATGCAAATATAATACTAAAACACAACTTAGAACTAGGCCTACTTATGTACTCGTCCCACTAACGAGTTTGTTTATTTGTTTCCCCAACCAGCGCGGTAAAGTGCAAACACACTAGCACAAGACGGCTCTAGATAGGGCTGAGCTCCGCTCTGTTATGGTTAAATGGCGGATCATTTACGAGAGGATTTTGAGATGCACAGATTCCCAAATGAACGCATATCCACAGATTTTGTTAGAGTGGTGAAATACATTCACACCGCTGACATAATGTTTGAGAAAATTTGAAAAAATAATTGAGGAAAAAGTATAGCCAACCAAGCTCAAGTAGCTCAGTGTAGCCAGACCTTACGTAGGCCTAAATTAGGCCAGAATTCTGTTAACGGACCGATAATAATATTTTCATTTTTTCACTTATCGGCTAATAATATATTGGCCGCCGAGATATCGTGCATCCCTATACTATATATTTTTAGGAGGGCTTTTGATCATCTTTGGGTGGTTTCAGCTCCCCCAAAATACTATAAGCCTAATGACATCCTTGACAAGGCTCATACACATACCTCACCCACACACATTCTCATGCAAACATCACACACGCACACAAGTGCAGAGTGTCCAACCAAAACACACTTTCACACCCAGTTTCAAATCGTCTCATTTTTGACTTCCTTGCTGAAATCTATTCTATTTTAGGGCTAGTTTGTTTTAGATTATTTTCATTTTGGGCTTAAGGTTTAGGGCATTTGGTACGTGACACGGATATTTTTCCTTGAGTATACTACAAGTGAGCAATGTAAAAATCAGTTGGGTTGTAGACGTTGGGTGTGGAAGGTTACTAGTTTGATTGCTTTATCTGTAAATTAAATTAATGCTTTTTCAACGACTTTTCAATGATTTTTTCAGAATTTTTTTGATTTTAATATTTTTTGGTAATGCGTCGTGTAGGTCTTAAATTTCAATCTTTATGGTCTTAAAATGTCTTAAAAAGGTATTAAATTTGACTTATTGAAACCTGCAAGGACCCTGTCATCAGTTAAGTTCATTCAACTGTGCTAGTATAGGCTCTGCCATTCAGTTGTGGACGTTCGTAAATTGCGTTTATGGGCGGGGAAAGGCAGAGAAAGGCGCAGTTTACACTAGTTTGATAAATACGACGGAAACTTGGGTCTGACAGCGTTCGCAATCTGCGGTTTGTCCATGACGCTGATAACGCTACGTTCGCAAATGTACGTACTGTACATCTGGCCCTCAATGAACTACATCTCAACACTAAATAAATGATGATCCGTAATTGTCATCGGATAGCCTAGTCATATGGGTAGACTTTCAGTGTGTTTGAAATAATTAATTTGGGCCCGTCTCATATAGGCGCCTGTCTCTAATAGCCTACTAGCTGCTTCAGGGCGATTTGGGAAAGTAAAAGCCCGGGCTATTATTTGGAGTTTTACAGTATATATCATCTGTGTGTCATATATATCATCTGAACTTTTCAGGAGATTGATGGCAAGTCTCTTTTACTGATGACTCGCAACGACGTCCTGACGGGTCTGTCGATAAAGCTGGGACCAGCGCTGAAGATCTACGAGTACCATGTTAAGCCCCTTCAGACTCAGCATCTTAAGACCAATGTGTCGTAGCACTACTAACAAGTACTCTCTGAGGAGAAGACAATCATGACTGTGTGGATGCTACAGGGTTCTACTTTTGATGAGCGAGGATTCTTCCATTTCTTAATCATCATATGTGGGGTGTGGGGACACAGACATTGCGAGAGGAAAGGGTGAAACTTCATTGTACTACTGGATGTTTTGAAAGGGGCATATTTGCAGTATTTGTTGTACTGCTTATACCGTCTTCTTTTTGTTGGGTCATTAGAATTAATGAAAATATTGACTTGTTTATTTTTAACTTATGATAGTGTGTGTGTGTGTGTGAGAGAGAGAGAGAGAGAGAGAGAGAGAGAGAGAGAGAGAGATGTGTGTATCTGAGCTACGTGTAGATGTTTTTTTTTCCCCCTCATGGAACCCAGAAGTCAAACACTACATTGCACGTTGTAGTGTACTCCTGATTTATTGTGTGCAGTTTTCCCAAACTGAATGGTCTGAAAGGTGAATCTTTTAATTTCATTTGTAAATACCAGGGATGTTGGGATTTGCTGTTTATTTAACTTTTTATAAAGATTTGTGCAGTTTTGTATCATAGTATAGTAAAAGCCATAGCCCCTGATTCTGTGGTCTCATGAGGCCAAATATAGATTAATAATGTATGAAACCTGATCAAATCAGTGGTGCTAATTTATCTCAGAAGAGTACTTTACATGGTGACTATTGTTTTGAGATCTTTGAATCTGCTTAAAGTTATAATTTATTTTTTATTTTGTAATAGATGGCGAGTCAAATCATTTTAAATGTATATCAAAAAATGGATAACCCAGATATTCATGAAATATGTGACAGATCATGTTAATATTTTTATTTTCATCAGGTAATATATATCCTTGGTGTCCTTGGCGTGGTTGTTTATGAGTTGTTGAATGTGTTCAGTTGGCTGCTGTATTGGAAACTGTGTCTGTTTTCCCTCAAGTAATCATTTGTTTTGACATGACTACAATTGTATTGATTTTGCGGATGTTGACAAATGCACAAGAACTATAAAAGAGATTTATTTGATATGATTTAATAGTTCTGTCATGATTGAGCTTCCTTAGCTCATAACAAGAACAAGATAAATGAAAAAAAAAAAAAAACACTCAGCAACTGTATCTCAAATAGTGTTGTATTAAAAATAAGCCAAAACATTGTATAAAGCCTTAGAAGGACAGAGACATACAATCCTTTCGGGCTTTGCCCATCTTCGGTGTTTTTCACTGTTCTTACATAGATACTAGAAGCAAGTGCAGTTTTAGCATGTTTGATGTCCGATCCAA
This sequence comes from Alosa sapidissima, assembly GCF_018492685.1. Lineage (NCBI taxonomy): Eukaryota > Metazoa > Chordata > Actinopteri > Clupeiformes > Clupeidae > Alosa > Alosa sapidissima. Next base: position 10,308,332 of record NC_055968.1, on the reverse strand, counting down.
AGTGTTTTTGAATTGATAAACATAAGTGGCAGAAATTGATTGATGTAGCTTTAAATCGTCCAACTTTCAGTGTTTTCTATTAGAGTTTGGCACGGGTCTTTCTCCTCACGGTCCCGGTGATGTTCCCAGAAGGGTTGTCCAGGGGAAGCAGGACCTGAGGAGAGCACATGGGACTCAAAGTTCACATCAAGGAAAAACACGTGCAGTAACATTTCTCTGAATATTTGTACCTTAGGGGAAGACTGCATAACTACGTGCAGTTGCACCTAAGGCTGCTATTGATTTCTTGGATGGTCATTATCGTCCAATTGATTCAGGATGGGCTTTCCTATTTAAATACTTTGATGGGTATATAGTACATTTGTACAGTTTATACACACACTCAGCACCTCAATATGAGCTAAAACTCATGTGGCATGCAAAGATTGACTGTAGCTTGGACATACACAGTTGCGGTTGAGTTCCTGTGTGTGTTAGCTGATAGATGTAGACACACTTCAGACACAGAGAACCTGGCATTCTCGATTAAACTTGGTCTTACACTGTCATCCCTTTAAAACCTCTCACATGGACTTAACTTCTTCAGGTGTCATAATTCCAACAACTAGACTTGTGAAATTAATCTAGATACGTGTAAACAAGTTCTAATTTAATAGAAATCAAGCATCAATCACAACAAATAATGTAATAAATGTCTTATTGTAGTGCACCTGAGTCAATGAGTCTTTAACATGACTAAAACCCTCAGTCTGATAACATCAAGAACATTCGTGGCTTGCATGTGTAGGCCAGCCTGGTTTCAACAGGCCCCTTTGTGTAATCTCGAGAGCTGAAGTGAGCGTTACAGTCAGTTAGAGACCGGCTCTTTGTATATTGAAGGAACAAAGGAATCAAAATAACTATAATACTGGCATTACTGATTAATGAAGAGTATGATTGTCATCTATGGCTATCTTGGAACATACTTTGTATGATATCTGTGCAGTAGTTTAGGATACACCACAATAAGAGCTATTGTTTTGATAAATGTTCCATATGTTACTATATCTCATACCTCGTCCTTGTTTGACAGGCCCATTTTTGTCATGTCAATGGTGAAGTAATGCTGATTGGGCATCACAACCTCAATTTCCTCAATCTGGGAAGACAGAAATGGTCAGCATTTTCCCACATTTGACCTCATGAACATGCACTATGTGAGATAGATTACTTTATTGCCATGTCAACGCCAAAAACACTTCAACAAAGAAGTGTTCATACATTATTGTTCTGAAGTATTGCTTATTTTTCCTTAAAGTGCTTTGTCCTAATTATCAGGCAAATATTCAATTGACATTATTTAGAATTGTTTTAGATAAGTCTTAGCTCTGTGTTTATAGATAAAGTAGCTCTGCTTTTGCCTGTTTTTGGCTTACCTCGGGCACACGGTCCAGCACAAGCACCTGAGTGTCATACAGGGTCTTCTGAACGGACGGAGAGTACTCCCCACGGTCATAAGGACCAGCGAACTTCTCAATGATTGTGTCTCTGACGGTTTTCCTGCCCAAAAAACAAGTCCTCATGATTTTTCTTCAGATTTTTGGGTTACACTTTATTTGGATAGTCTGACAACAGATCATGTTAAGATTCAAGTTCTTTATGTAAAATTGTTGTTGAACTGTTGAACAATTACTGAGCATTTCCGTAACCAAATGTAAGCCTTAACCTTAACCATAAACTGTAATTAGAAGTGTCAACAAATACGGTTTTACTGCCCAAAAAGTCCTCATGATCTTTCTTCAGATTTTTGGGTTACACTTTCTTTGGCTAGTCTGCCCACATAGTCTGACTTAAAGCTGCAGTTGGCAAGTCTGACAGATTGAGGGGATTTAGCCCAAATGTCGAATGTTTACAACTCTTGTGCCCCAATACCACCGAGCACCCTTTCATCGAGTTTGTGCTCGTCAGTGCGCACCAGACTGTGATTGACAGTCAGATCTCACACAGCCCTGCTCTGATTGGACCAAAGAACAGAGAGCTGTGGATTTTTGCAAAGCAAATAACAGGCTCTAGGTGGAGGTAGAAGTGCAGGTTTTTTTCTAAAACCGGCTGATATATGTTGTTCTGTTGGAGCATAGTGTCGGTTTCAGTGAATATGATCAAAAAACTCTTGCCAACTGCAGCTTAAACAGATCATGTTAAGATTCAAGTTATTTATGTAAAATTGTTGTTGAACAATTACTGAGCATTTCCGTAACCAAATTCAACCCTTAACCATAAACGGTAGTTAGCAGTGTCAACAAATAGTTTGTTGATAATCTCAGCATCTGTAGACAGTCTGTGGGTGGGTTATCCAAGTAAAGTGTGATTTTTCTAAAATAATAGTTGTCAAGAACTAATACTTGCACAGTGTCTGCACACTTGGGGCCCTATCATGACATTCTAAAGTGCATCGTCACTCGTCAAAAGCGTATTCAAATTTAGTAGGATATCCAGTCCACATTGGGAGGGTTTCGTTATCAAACATAGAGTGCATGGCGCAACAAGGTGTTCCTAGGTTTTTTAATCAGTCAAATGGCTGTGTTTGGGGCGTAACATCATTTAAACCAATGAGAATGACATCTGTCATTCCCTTTAACGGCGCAAAACGCGATATGTCAAATAAATGCATCGGTATTTTGGCATTCAACGGCTGCTTGCGAGACTATGGAATTCCACTAAACCATGCTTTACTATAGCTTAGCATAGCTTTCACGCATTTGCACTCGTCTATTATTTGAACTCATTGGCAAAGAGAAACTAACTTTACCAAGGTGTCAGTCAACGACAAGACAGTTATATGCAACTAGACTGCATTTCCGGCGGGAACTGCAAAAGTGTGCTTGCCCTGGTCCGGTCACCAACGTGAGCAGACAGTGACATACGCTATGCTGAACCTGGCTTGATCCAAGCATTCTAACAGTGCCTTTCAGTGTTGGAGCAGTGGCAATACCTCAAAAGCTCTATTCAACTATTGCCTTGCGGGGTGAATGCGGTTAGTTGGATTTTACCTGTGGCCTGCCTTCGAATTTAGCTTCTATGACTAAAATCAAATCAATAAAATAAAACAACAGCAGTGATTGGCTGCAAAAATAAATAATGTCACGCGTCTTGCACCTCTCAAACTGGGCTATCAGGTAACCTAGAGAAAAATGAAATTATGAAATATGACTAAGGCATTAAAATGCTGCTTGTTTGTCAGGATACTTTTTCACTGATTTATTTCAAAAATATGAGCTATGAGTGTGAATGTTATATATTCCATCCCCTAATTCTGTTTTACTGGTTTATTTGACAAATAATCTATCTCAGAATAAAGGAATGTCCACAACATTAGTGATGTTTTTTTTGTGTGTGTGAATGTATTTTACTTAACTCATTGAATGTAGCTGGATACTCATGAACGCATGTCTCTAATAGCCACAATAGGAGTAATTTTAGCAACACCGTATTTTGTGTGGCCCATAACGACCCAGTGGATCATCAAAATGTGCCAAAATTCACATTCCTTGCTTGTTGGTACATTAATCCCAGATTGCCACTTATCTGAGATGTACAGTAAGAGTTCATTATAGGTTTAAGGTCTGGGGCAGGGATTTGACATTCTGTGACTTCTTCATTGAGGGCTTGCTTAGCAGCACTGTCCGCTTTCTCATTTCCCCTCAGACCAACATGGCCTGGGACCCAGCAAAAAACTACACTCAAGTTCTGGTTCTTTAGACGTTCTAGTTGATCAAGCTCAGCTTTGGTTGTACTTTTTGTGTGACATTAAAGCCTACTGGAAAGATTTTTAATTGCAATTTAATTGAATGCAATTTACTTTTACGATTAAATAAAATTAATTTATCCCTCTCATCCATAGTTTTCTATTTATTTACAAATGTACATAGGCCTACTGTAATTACATTTATACATAGTTATTCTACTGATCTTTATACTATTCATCCTGCACATAGACTTATTCTTACTACTCTTATAATGTTGTTTCTGCACTACAATGACACTGCACATAGCTGTTTGTTATGTACATATCTGGTATATATTTGTCATATTGAATATCCATATTTATTCTGTTTTGTTATATTCTGTTAATACACTGCATATATCTATATTATTATTTCTACTATTATAATGTTACTACTACATCTACATACATTATTCTACTTATTGTATGAGATAACTGCTAATACACTGCACATATTTATATTTAATTCATATTACTCTAAACCACCTTCTGTAAATCAACTGTATACTACTGTCTACATTGCACTATATGTCTTGACCTGTCTCTGTATATTTCATCACCTTTCTATACTTTGCATCACATTGCATGCATACTGTAGCTACATGAATCACAGCTAAGATCCTTGGTTGCTATGAAGGCCAGTCGTTCTAAATGGATGGTTGCTATGGCCAAAGGCCAGTTATCTCTGCCGTTGTCAAGCGGGCATATCCTAACTTTATCTTATTTTAAACATCTCTATTTTACTTAGCCTACTTCCATACAGTGACTCCCATTAAGAAGTGGCCACTTCATTCGCGCTTACCGTGATTCACGCAGCAACATTATTAAACTAATCTGTCACCATATGTCTATGCCAACGTTTGCAAAGAGGAGAATCTTTTACATTACTTTTACTTTTTTACATTTAATGTACATGTAAACAATGAGTAGGCTAGTTTTGGTTGTTGTTGGTGGTGTTACTGCATCCCTTAGTTATGCCTACAATGCAAAATTGTTCCCTCATGATTGTTAGACGCATTTCAAAACATCGCGACGTGAAATGCCACCACAAAACATTGTTTGTGAATCGGTCTTATTAGGAGTCCTCGCTTAAGCTGTCACAGACTCAGGCGCTACTTTTAGGGCTAAAATGCTTCCTGAATTACTCTTAGTAAAAAAAAATAGGAGTCCTAAAGTTACGAGTGACGAAGTTACGAGTACAAGCATCTCATATCAAATGACCATGGCATTACGCTAAGCAACATAAATCCCATAACGTTACAGCAACATCTCTTCAACCTCCCTATGACATAGCTAGCTAGCTTCTAGCCACACAAGAAATGAATGATGTTAAATCTCCGCTTAGCATTCTAATAACAGAAGGGGCACATTTATGTGGACCACTACAACATGACTCATTATGTCTGTAACTCTATAAAACACTTACTTTCATAAAGGAAGTACACCATCCAGCACATACACATGGAAACCGATATTTTAGGTACACTGTACTTGGCCACAAACTCAAAACCTGTCTCTCTGAAGCTCTGTTCTAGAATATTTGCTCTGAACGCTGTGTTGCTAGGCAACATCAAATAAACGAAATGAGAGTCTTTTCGAGGTATTAAAAGTGTAGGTGTGATTATGAATGGATGTGTGTGGTTTGCAATTAGAAAAAACAAGAAATAACATTTCCAATAATTTCCCATGATAAATTACATAATATTTGCACCTTCCTTACATGTGAAGCTCACACCATATTTCAAGTACACTAGTGAAATGTAATACAACATTGCTACCTAGCGTTCAGATGTAGGCTATTTAACATTAACGTGACATTGCTTGCTTATTCTTTCGTCAACTCCATGCTTTTAGGAAAACAATCTTTTTATCATAGTTCCCTCTTCAATGAGCGATTACCAGCTTTTTGTAACAGAGATAGCTGTTTATTGTCCCTAGGTTTACAGAAACACCTATTCATATTAATACGTAGCCTATGGAGTGCTGCCGACCACTGTTCATTACGGCCCAGAATGCCTTGCATATCTTTACAACAAAACAACACAGTAAAACCTAAATGCCCGTAAACATATGCATTTGCATACTTGTAACATTTTTAATAATACTCTCCCATCATGATATTTAATAATAATGAAAAATTTAATTTGAATACCGTCAATGTGAAAATAACTGTACTACGTCAGCAATAAATAGCTAATGTTCTCCTTTCTATCTCAGTTTGTAAGTCCATACTATCCCATGGCAGAACAAGGATTTCATGATTGGGCAAAAGTCGCCTGGAGACATTGTGCATACTTGGAAGGCAGTGTGATAGATGTACCAGTACAACTGTAAATGTGGAAGGTGATAGTTACCAAATGCTGGAAACTTTTGGAATGTTTTCTTTTTTTTTTTTTTAGCTTATGCACCCTCACATTGGAGTCCCGAGTTCAAATACAAAATTTGGTATCGATATGTGACAGTGTTCCTGAGATATGGACGACTTCCTGTTTCGGAGCTTCGCCACCGATTTCGTTTGGCTGTGACGGGCAAACGCTTTCGAAAATCAAAAATCCTTCTGGTAACTTTTGTGAGGCTTGGTCCAAGGATAATGTACGTCAAGTTTCGTGGCGTTCGGACAAAATTTGTGACCTGTGAAAATTTTGTTTCGCTTTCTGTTCAATCCAATATGGCGGACGAACTACACGCCCACCTGACGTCATCTTCGCGACCAACTTACACCGGTACTGACCGGACGTTTTAAAGTTGGAACGGTGTCTCTGTCTCAAAGGGCCTAGGCGCTAGAGCTGACAAAAAATTAGGGAGACGGGAAAAATAAAACTTAAGAAGAACAATAAGTGTGCTGCTTTGCAAGCACACTTAATTACTTTCACTATTGACTGACAATGGGTTACCATCGAAAACATAGGCTGAAAAAAGCAACACTTACCCAAATATTGCTCAAATGACTGAACAAAACAACATTTATCCTGCAGAGGAGTTGCTTATATCTCGTGACGGTGTGTCTTCAGCTGTGCTCCATACGTGTCTCTCGCCTCTCCCCTAATCACTTTTAACCGTCATTACCAATTTGCAAATGATGGTGAATTACTACTCATCATGAGATGTACAGTATTTCGTAATATCTTTATTCTAATTATGTTTCCCATTGTAATCGTTCGATTTTTAGACAATGCGCCAGGGCCCTCCCTAGGTTGTTAATTGCCACACCCCTGGGCGCATTGTTTGAAAAATAAACATGCAAAATACCGAATTACACTTTGCACAGGTGGAAAACGATTTTTACGCCATGCGCCAGTGTGCAAAATACAGCCCTTGAACTGATGATACATTGGGCAACTTTTTGAGCAAAGTTGCTGCCTTGGCAATGTTCCTCATTATTGTGGTTCTGGCATATTCCCATTGATATGGTGCAACAGTTTATTTTCTGGAAAACTTTAATCATCAGTAGACAAATTGCCATGATCATCCAATCAGAATTAATAGAACTGGTTATGTGGTTGCCCAGCAACATTGCTCAAAAAGTTGCCCCATGTAACATTGTGTACGTGTTACAGTCATTTAGAACCACTCACCAGGCTTCATCGAATGGCGCGTTGCGGGTGTTGTAGCGCCACTTGGTGTACACTGCTGTGCAGAAGCACCTGTCCTTGGCCTCTTGCAGCGTTGTGAATCTGTCTCGTAGGAAACCCTCAAAGCCAGACTGGGTGGTCTTCAGTACCTTCATGTCTCTGATCCCACTGTGAATCACAGGAGTCCCTGGGGGAAGAGGTGTATGGAGAGGATAATCTATCATCTCTGATAAAATCTTATACCATCAATGTCATCTTAAAATAAATTACTTGAATTGCAGCATGTGTTTATGAGTGGTAAAATTGTTTGCATGAAAATGAAATATGTATACTGTAAAACATAAACTTTTTCTTTAGATTTCTGCTCCAAGGTGTGGTTAAGAGATATGTAATGCTCATTTAAGAAGGTGATAGTACTTTGCAGCCCTTCCAAAGCATTTCCCAAGCAAAGCTGATTACACTGGTATGCTCAAATGGTATGCTCATATTGATCTGAGACCTTTGGCTGAATGGAGATTTCAGATGTAATGATTTTCTCCCCACCATGCTACTTACCGCTGAGAACCTGTTTAACCTCACAGAAGCGCCAGGACTCTGGGCTGAAAATGAAGGCATGGGCGTGCTCCACTCCATTCTGCAAGGAAACCCCAACGTGCTTCAATTACTGTAATACTGCAACCCATTACGGGAGGAAAGTCACATTAAGGGTCGATCTCAGAAGTAACATTACCTTTTCCAGCCTTCTCCATGGAGCTTCCTCAATGTACACCTCTGCATTGGTGACATGTTTGAAGGAAGTCAGGAAATGTTCACAGATATCCAGTGCAAAATCTTCTATTGTTTTAACCTTTCAAAAACAAAAACCATTATAACCTGTAAAACTGTACCAGGGCAAAGGGTACAACCTTTTTGGCAGCATATTAAGAGTTATCATGCAGGTCTCATGCATTGTACCACAGGCTCATCTTACACCCTTCAGCTTGGCCAAGGCATGCACAGTGTTTTTGATCGTGTCTGTGGGGATGATGTCTGAGTTGTCCCCCTGGAGGTAGTCTTTGCGGGACTTCAGCGTTAGCTGTACGTTTGCCTTCAGCTCAGTGATGTAGTGGTGTGTCCCCTCACGTTTGATGTACAAAACCTTCACCAGATTTTTCCCATAGCCTGTCCGCACAAACTCCACATCCTGTGAAAATAATGCCATCCTAAATTAATCCTAATTCAGCATTCTACCAGACTACTTAGTTTTAACCTAATGGATTAATACCGGGTGAAAAGGTCCGAAGTGGATCTCAAACACGTTATTGAACAAGTTATTGATTTTTTTTATGGTGCTACAATAGACTTTCACTAAGGAAGAAATGGGCAAAACGATGGCATGTGATAAGGTCCTTACCTGAGCTGCCATGTTTAGCCTGAGTCCTTATCCCTGGTCTGTCTTCCCCAGGAGTGGAGTATGGCTGGCAGAACATTTGTTTACATGGGTGAGCTGGGTGCTGTTTGCTTTGTCTTGGTTGTGCAATGTTTGGAAAGATGGCCTTAGGGTCCAACAGTGAATTACGACAAAAAAGGAGGTAGAATCATATCAACAGAAGTATACAAATAAAATGTGAAGTCAAATAGAGCAATTAATTATATAAATTAATTATAAACATAATTTTAAAAGTATCATATGCAACTGATACTGGTAGAGCTGTCAGACCTGTCTTTTGTGTCAGACTTGGCCACAGCCAAGGTGAGGTCATCGGAACAATAAGGACCCGATTTTTGCGACCTGGCGAAAAGCAGATTATTATCCCAGCACAAAATTATTCTTATTTTGCACAGCTCTTTTTTTGAGCAACGTGCCAATGGGTATGGCAGTTAAGGAGGGGTCTAGCGCAGTGTCTAAAAACTTGCTATCATACACCTAAAACGCATTATGTCGCTGACCAAGACAAACCTGGTCAGAAATCCATGGTGAGTTGTTTACAGTATGTTATTTTAAGAGCGCATTATTAACAGTTTGCTTCTCTCATCCACGAACGTGCATAGTGCACATCCATGCAAAACATTACAAATTACATGATTACAATGGGAAACATAATTAGAATAAAGATTATGAAATACATCTCACAATGAGTAGTTATTCACCATGATTTGCAAATTGGTAATGACAGATAAAAGTGATTAGGCGAGAGGCAAATATGAAGCACAGCTGAAGACGCACTGTCACAAGATGTAAGCAGCAACTCCTCTGCAGGGAGATGTAAGCAGAAACTCCTCTGATAAATGCCCTTAGGTTTTTTATTCAGTCATTCGAACATTATTGGGGTAAGTGTAGCTTTTTTCAGGCTATGTTTTCAATGGTAACCTATTGTCAATCAATAGTGAAAGTAACTGTGTATAACTGTTTTGTCGTTGACTATGAGACCACAGTGAAGTTAGTTTTACCTTGCCAATGAGTTCAAATAAAGGACAAGTGCAAATAAAGCATGGTTTATTGGAATAACTGTTCCATATGGTCTTGCGTGCAAGCAGATTCCTTCAAATGTGCCGCTGACTATCAAAATACCGATGCGCTGTTTGAAGTTACGCTGCTCGCTGTTAAAGGGAATGACAGATGTAATTTTAATTGGTTTAAATGATGTTACGGCCCAAAACACACCCATAACTGATTAAGAAACCTAGGAACGCCTTGTTGCGCCATCTGCCCGACATTTGATAACGAAAAACACTCCCAATGTGGACTAAAAACATACTAAAAGCTTTTGACTAGTGACCATGTGTTTTAGACCACGAAAAAAGAGCCTTAAGTGTCAGTTCAGTTATTATTAGTCTGACATTTGTTTTATGTATTTCCCCTTCTCATCTATTTAGTTTCTGTTGATTTTCCCCAAATTCATAAAATAAACCGAATGCTTTGATGTGGTTTGAGATTGGGAATCACACAGCTGCAACAGCCTTCAGGTTTGCCAAAGCAGGAAACAGAACTAAAACAGGCCACTTCTGCTTTTGCATTGCATGTCTGAACCTATTTTATACAGTCTGGTCTGAACACATTCTCATGACTGATCGTTGACTTCTAAAATGTTACATTACTTTACTGTAGTTTTACACTTTTTACGTTTGGTCTTGGCTGTTCTATCTACTGGCCAGAGCAACATTTCATGTAGGAATGAGAAGAATGAACCTGTTGACTGGTAGGTAATGTCGAAGTGGACAGTTTTTTCCACGTGTGACTTTCAAGGCTAGTGTTATGACTTGTTCTCAGTGTCAGTAGGCATGATGGATTATATTTTCAGTATTGTACTAGTAAACCAGTATCAGTGATTGTGCTATCAAATGCTTACAGTAACTGAGATTGCACTCTGCTTCCTCACCATGTTGTTTTGCTTCTGAAAGGTTCATTATCTACAAATTACCCAAATACGTTATGGGTAATGCTGGAACTGGCCTGGACTACATGTACTTGGATGGTTCCATGAAGAACTGGGAACTGAGCACGTTCAAAGTCAACAGCACCAATGGAGCTGCAGGGCATACCCTTGGACAGCTGTACCAGGGCAAAGGGTACAAGGTAGGGAAAGGACAGCCTGATCGTATAATATGGATAGGGCCATGATTATAGTCCAACATATAGATACATACATTCAAATATGTTTAAAATTATAATATATGGAGTATTACACATATTATTTATTATTTTTGCCTAGTCCAACAGCTCAGCTTATTTGCTCTACAATGACGCTCCTCCAGAGCTGCCCTATGACATGGAACATGGTCACACCAAAGGTATGCAGCGCACTGTATACTTTCTGTATGGACGATTCTCTCTCATATGGGGGCACTTCTGTTCCCCATGACCTTAGTCCCCGAGATTAGAGTGACAAAGAGAGCAGTCCAATACATGTGTGGTTTTAGGAGGTGGGGACAGGACAAAGAGCATCACTGATAAGAGCTGCTGTGTCAGGACAACGATGTCTCCCAAATGTTTCCTTTCAGAGAGAAACTTTCATCACTGCCTCATTCATGTCAGTCTCAGTGTGTACAATACAAGTGTTTTGTCCCCTTGTAATACATTGTTTTGTGGTACAAAAATCCCTATAGAACAACTATGAGGCAATGTCCACATAGATCTGCACTGTGTAATGGTTCATGTGTCGTGTCTGCATCTTTATTTCCATAGGCGTTGTAATGTTTGATAAGTCCCAAGGGTTCTGGTTGTCCCACACCATACCCCACTTCCCTCCTTTCCCTGAGAGGGGCTTTGACTATCCCTCCACTGGCATGTTCTATGGACAGGTCCTTTTCTGTGTCACCTACAGCTATGAACAATTTCATGCAATATGTAAGGTAACACCTGAAACTACAACTCCGTTTCTAAAAACGTTACACTGTGTAAACCATATATTTAATTAAGAATTGTGCAAAGACAACATATCAATTGTTGAAACAGAGATAGTTTTTTGGAAAATATATGTTCATTTTGATATGTTCATTTTTGTGTTGTCACCTCTTCTCTAACAGCAGTCTGTACATATTTGGGAACTGAGGAGACCAGTTGCTAGTTGAAGAGAGCATATTCTTATATTGTTACATTATTTACACAGTTGTTTTCACAGAGTGATGATCCAGTTTACCTAATTAATTGTGAGATGTTGAATATGCAGTACTCAACTTTTTTATCCTTTTGTTACCTCTGTCCCAACCTTCTTTGAGACTTATTCCTGGCATCAAATTCAAAATGAGTGTATTTTTCATAAAATAGTACAATTTGTCAGCTTCATTTCATACATTGTTATATTGTAATTTGATATATTTCATTTGGTATATTATATGCTCCTTTTGTAAATAAATTTTTATTTTACACAGCATCCCTTCTTTTTTTTGAAATGGTGTTGTACCAAAACCATCTAAACAAGTGTCTTTATATTTTGATCACAAAATAATTAACTATCACAAACAAAAACAAAGATGTTTTATTCTGTCACATATTGTACCAATAGTCGTTTATTGGTGTTAAATTGTGTAAATAGTGTTTAATTCTAAAATGTATTCTATTGCTGTAGCTCTGTAGATTAATTGTTAAAATGCTTAAATGTTAATAGCTTACATGTTATTCTATTGCTGTAAGTCACTTTGGATAAACACATCTGCCAAATGAATAAGTGTAAATCTACATGAAATCTACAGAAAAATTCTGCATGCTAACTGCACCCTGTGTTCTTTCCAGCGGAGCAGCTGGCATACAGCAACCCTCACGTCTACAACTGCTCCCTGCCAGCTCCTCTGTGGGCAGAAATGACCCGTCTAGCTCAGCTCTGCCTGAGGGTCAACCCTCGTCTGCCCAGAGATAGGAGCGTAAAGAAACTGGTATCGGCCAAAGGGGAGAGCTTTCTCAGTTTCGTCAAGTCACACCTCTTTGTTGATGGTAGGTGAAAACATTTACTGTCTTGATAAGAGATATGTAAAGGGGACTAATGTTTTACAACTGTTGTGCTTGCCTCTCTTATGTGAGAGCACTGTTGACATTGAGAATTACAAGTAACTTGCGTAATTGTTGACTCAAATTATGCAACAGGATACACGCTCTTTTGACAGATGTGTCAATAATCTGAGATTTTTATCCCAGCAAAAAAAAAAACTGTCCATGTTATGAAATGATAATATGTAATAGTATTGACTACGGAAACAAGATAAATTGAATTCAAACAGAAAACACCCTGTAAAACAATGTTGCAAACTAGAATGACAAGATTGGCAAGGTGAGTCAAGGCAAGTTTATTCATATAGCGCTTTTCATACACTGGGGTAATTCAATGTGTTTTACAGAAACAAACGCAAAAACTAATAATACTTAAAAGCATAACAGGCCATAGTTAAAAATAATAGCTTTAAAAGTACAAACAAGAGAATGTAAAATAATGAAAAAAAATATATGAAAGACACAAGGTAGAATAGGAGACAGTTCCGTCTATTCTTTGTAGAACGACAGGAGGTGTACTTCTCCAGAATCCCCCTTTGTCCAACTAAGGACAGGAATCGTACTAAAGGAACAATAGCACTCCCCCAAAGTGCTATTGCTCTGTCAACTGGGTGTGTATCTGATCTGATGAACAGGATGCAGGCCTATAGGCCTAAAGACCACACAAAATTGAGACACATTGGGTTTGTTTCCTCATAGTTAAGGTTCATAAATTTCTCTGGGGAAGTGAAACCCTGCTTTTACATAAGACAACTGTAATCCTCTCTCCGTGCTCTTCCTCACAGACATTTACGCTTCCTGGGTTGCTCAGCTGCTGGACACAGACCTCCTGGTGGAAAGCTGGCAGAGAGAGGGGCACGAGCTTTTCTCCAACTGCTCCCTGCGCAGACATGTGCTAAACGTCAGCGGGGTTCGACTGCCTGGCCCTTTCTATTTCCACTCTCACATCGACCACTCCAAGTGGTGCGTCTCCGTCAAGCCGAGGGATCGCTGGGTGTGCCTGGGTGACCTGAACCGCGAGAGGGGGCAGGCCTATAGGGATGGGGGACTGATCTGCACACAGAATGCCCTCATCTACAGGGTCTTCCGCCAGGCCATCTACTCGTTCTTCAAATGCTAAGGCCTTTTGCAGGAGCTGGAGAACAGATTTGTGTTTTTGTGCTACTGGTTGGGGTGGGATTTCCCACAGTGGCCGATCAACAACCAAGAATCAATAGTCTAGCTCTAGGCAATCTGTGAGAAAAAATCACCCAACCCCAAAACTAATTGCAACAGAAATGTTTTTTGTTATATTCAGTTCATGAAACCTTCCCATATCACATACCAAAAGTCCATGAAAATCCAAGTGGTGGAACATTGTCAATGGAATTATTTGTGCATAGGTCAATGGCCAAAAGCTGCACCTTTGGCAGTTTTACTGAACTTTCATAGTACAGGGGATATGTGAAAATTAGGCCAAATTCTTCTTTAATAAAGGCATGAAACTTGGTGAACTTGTACAGTTTGGAGCCCTGGACATTTTCAGATATAAAACCATTATCAGAAAACCCTAATGGTCGTCGTGGCAACAATTAAATGTTGGGCAGTATTTATGATGCATGTATTAATTTAAAATAATAAAAAATAGTATTTTGTCATTTGTATTTCATTGGGTTGACACACACACACAGACTCACCAACCTCAAATTCCTTCAGAATAATTTTAACCGTCAGTTTCTTGAGAACTAACCATCAGTTTCTTGAGAACTAACCATCAGTTTCTTGATAACTTTAACTTTTACTCAAAAAGTTGTGTCATGTATCATCCATATCTATGCCCATATAACCCCATTTAGTACACAGTACCCAGTTAGTTAAAAACCAACTGAAAGGGTCATGATCCTACCTGATGGACAGGATTACACAGTGCAATATCAATTATTCTGGGCATGCAATGATGGAGTCTTCACAACCGATGCAACGCCAACAAAGTTCTTTATAACTGACCAACTCGGAGTGCTTCACTGACAGTCTGGAGAGCACTGGAAGAACAAGACAGTCCGAATTTGTGATGGGCAACCCTGCCGATTATCAGCTCGGTGGTCCTAGACAGCGACCGTTTGTTGTTTGTTGTTTCATGGTTGACGCTGTCATCAGAGTTCCTTAGCACTCAATCCAGACTCCAGGCACCTAACGGTAGTTTGTTAATCAGAAAAAAGGACTAAGAATAACACAAAAACGATCGAAAATAGCATAAATAAAGAGTGATTTCATTTAACTAGAAAAATAAATACAAAAAATTAACAGAACATTACATAAAAATATAGCTGCAAGCAGCAATGTGGGGGCCAAGCAGTTGAGCAGGAGTTGTCATGGCAACCCAATGTTGTTACATTATACAGACACCCAATTAACCCCCCATCCCACACACACACATATACACAGATAAACCTCCTCTCCCACACACCCCAATAGCCCCCCACACATACGCATACCTCAAACATCACCAAATGTATTGTGCGTCCTCAGGTTGTAGTCACGAGTCCACATACCAAGTTTGGTGTCGATACGAGAAAGTGTTGATAATTATAGTGCCTCTAGTGGTCAAAGCTCACTAAATATAATGTGCGTCTTCCGGATGTGTTCCCGAGTCCATGTACCTAGTTTGGTGTCGATACGAGAAAGTTTTGCTAATTATAGCGCCCCTAGTGGTCAAAGGTCACAAAATGTATTGTCCTTATTCAGGATGTGGTCCCGAGTCCAGGTACCAAGTTTGGTGTCGATACGAGAAAGTGTTGCAAATTATAGCACCCCTAGTGGTCAAACGTCGCTAAAATTATTGTATGTCCTCAGGATGTGGTCCTGAGTCAATGAGCCAAGTTTGGGTTCGATACGTGAAAGCGTTGCTGAAATATGAGCCCACTTCCTGTGATTATAGCACCACATAGTGGTCAAAATTAACCACATTTCTTGAGCGTCCTCCTGATTGGGTCCTGAGCCCATACCTAGTTTGGTTTTGATACGTGAAATCATAGCTGAGATATCACTTCACTTCCTGTTTGGTGGCTTTGCTGACAATTTTAATTGGCTGTTACGGGCAAACGGTTTTAGATTTGAAGACAAAAAGGAATAACTTTTTTGAGGCTTGGTTTGAAGATAATCTGCACCAAGTTTCGTGAAAATCGGACAAACTTTGTGAACTTTGATGCCTTTTAAGTGTTTTTGATGAAATACAATATGGCGGAAGATCCAACATGACGGAAATTGACGTCATGGGGTGCGTTGAGTTCGGCCTCATCCAAGACTTCCAAAGATGTTACGATATTCAAAATCGGGCATACGGTTCAAAAGTTAATTGCATGGATGCAATGTCAACTTTGACCCATTGGTGGCGCTAGACTGTCTGTGGTTCAGGCATAAAACTTGCTCAAATTCATTTTTATACTGTCCCGAATCAATGTGCCAAATTTCACAACTTTTTACTGTACGGTTCTATGGGCTGCCATAGACTTCAATGACAGCAGAAAGTGTGTAATAATAATAAGAAAAGGTAGAATCACTATGGGGCTCGCAGCTTTGCTGCTTGGACCCCAATTACGAACATTACATAAAAACAAACAAAAACATGATGCCAGACGGAGCGGCATGTCACGCCAGCATCCCCATAACCTAGCAACCTTGTCTTGATTGATTGTCCTTCATTCTCTGTCAGTGTACCATGAGTTTAAAGCCGTTATTTTTAGGTAATAGAACTGCATTGGGTTGCTTTAAACCCACATTCGATGGCTCTCAGTAAGTTTGGTGGTTAGTTTGTACCACTTAACAAGTTCAGTTGTGACTTGAGCTTTCTTTACTTTGAGCCAGAGAGCTACCTTCTTTGACCCGTCCTGAATGTGCTTGTCCGAATGCTTGTGCAACTGCCAGACATGCAAACCACCGGCCACTGTGTATCACCAAGTGATGATCTCTGTTCTTGTCACTGCGCACTTGCCAATGTTGTACTAATGTTGTTGGCTCTATTGCCATGATATTCCATCAAAAAATGACATCACTGCAAACTCACCAAACTCTGCTTGTGCTGCACTAACCTCAAGTTTCTTGAGAACTTTAGTCATTCAATCGGAACACATGGAACCGGTTATGAGTCTTCACATTGTACCGCTTGACATTCATTTGTAACTGTTTGAGTGCATCTCTCTGACACAGTATTTAGACTAGATGTAACAGGCAGGTCAGCATAGTTGATCTGCTGACTGTTTGCAGTTTATGCCATGTCTCGTAGGCAGAGAAAAGCTGTTGCTCTCAAACACTGTCCACTTATTCAACAGAGTCATTGTGAAGGAATAGATTAGACAGATATGGGAAGTGATATCATGCTCCATTATTTCTGGTACTTTCAAAATACAAAAATACAGTATTTTATTTTGATACATGGTGTGGCTAATGTATTTTGTAGTTTATTTTGACTTAAAATTAGGGTATTTGATGTTCTATTTTAAAATACATTTTGAGCCCAATAAATTCACTAACTCTTTGAAAATATGTTCCTCAACAATGCAAGATTCTAATTACAAACAACCCTCATTTAGGCATATTTCCAACTGGATTTTCATGGTGTTTAGATCACAAATTTAAATATAAAAATGTGAAAATAAATTCTGTTGCAAGTAGTAGTTTTGGGTCAGACCTTAGTTTGCCTGGACTACAAGCCTACATTACGCAGCATGGCGCACGATTCAACGACAATGCACAATTCGCTTAGTTGTAAACACGCTCCATGTTGTACCCGGGATTTCCTTTATGGTACAACATGCACTGCCACAGAGGCCAATCAGCAACCAAGCCTCTCTTACTTACACAACAAGACACGGCATACAAAAACAATAGACAATTGGCTTGTGGCAGTCGCAAATGTGCCACATGCTATACCCGAGATCCGTCTCCTTCGCAGCACAACCTGCGCTACCAGTAACCTGAATGCCTCACTGAAGAAACAGAACAGAAAAAACATCACCAACAGAGCAATCTTTGTGAACATCTCACTTATCAAGCAGGCACCTTCCTTCATCTGTGCTTTATAGAATTAAGCCCATAACCCCTAGCCTGGGCGCCAGCCGAACTTAGTCCCGCCCACAACATTTGAGGTCGGAAAGTGCTAACGGATACGGATAGTGGAAACTATGCTCGCCTACAATCTGGCGGACCAATCAAATCAGGCTTTACGATTATGGACAGGTGAGCAACAGCACCTCATCTATCACGTCATCTGAGCATGCTTAGGTTGATTATGTTTGCAACAAAAACGCTGTGGCTAGAAGGAGACAGATGGCTTCTATTTCAATGTTTTTATCACTAAAAACGATTATTTCTGAAAACTTTGGCCAAAGTTGAGATGTGGGAAAACTCATGGTTTCACTTTAATCAAGGGAAAACAGCGTGTTGCATTGTGACATGTTGTCTCTCGTTTGTTTGAAATCTCTGATTGACCACCTGTTCGAGGGATTTGCGACAGCCTTTCCCAGCTGTTTATAACATGTTTGTAGCATATCAGTGTTCAACAGAATTATTTTTAAAAACAGAGGGGATATAGGATATCAGGATATCAGTTTTTTCCTAATAGCCTACCCTACTAGGTATCTCTTAGATTTCACTAATGAGTGTTGTAGGAGATATTGACGGCACAATAACTTTTACAAAAGTCCAGAAACCAATCCTACATCTCACAGTAAGTTATTTCGTTGCTCTGATTGGTTAGGTCTATCCAAGTGCAGAGGCATTCCCCCCCGTATCGGTTGAAACACGCCCCATAATTACGTCCCAATGGAGCAGTATCAGACTCATATTCTGACTAGAATGGATGAGTATGGCTACGTACATAACCCCGCCAGAGTTCTCAACAGTGGTGTCTGGCATCCCAGACCCACCCCCTCCACACTCATGATGGGTTGGGAGATGTTACTAACAGAGACACCAACAAGTACCACTCCAAAAACACAGCCACACAAGATGTAGTAATTAACACATCAGGGTGCACCACAAACACCATACCAGTGCTCAATATACCACAACAGCCACAACAACGATGACAACAACAACAACAACAACTAAAAGAAGTCCCTTCCTTATAGGGGTATTTCACAAAAGCAGAAGTAGAAAATTCAAGATAACAGATAAAGCGATCCTTGATCTAGCGTTGTCTGGTCAATCTAGCTCAACATGTTTCATGAACGCCAAGCCAGGATGAGTGGGAGTGACTAGGTCAAGCTAAGTGTAAGTAGGCCTAATTCGGGATACATATGCATTCTAAGCTTTCCTCAAAAGAACTCATGGCTGGAATAAAAAAGATGCAGAAAATAGCCTCGTTCACAGCAAGTGAGCAACAGCTTTTGATTGATACTAACAAGGAAGTATATTTTTGAATGGGGAAACAGACAGTTTTGTAAAACAGCAAGTTGCAAGCGTATCTATGGTGTTTTGCGAGCAAATAAAAATATCAAATATTAGGCTATACATAGGTGCATGGAATAAAGTCCTTAGGTCATATCAGGTTGAACCAATAAGACAGCAGAATTTATTAACTAAGCTTGGGTATTAGCCTGATTGGGACCAGGCTATAGCCGCACAGAATCATTTCCCACAGTGTCTTTGTATGTCTTTGCTTTTGTGAAACCAAGGCTAAATTCAGTCAGGATTACCAACAAATCTTGTCTTAATCCACTATTTAGCTTTTGTGAAATACCCCTCTGTTTGTCATTGAGATATAGCAAATGGTCAGTCCTTTTACAGAAAGATGGGCAAAGTGCGAAGTCTTGAGTCTAACTAAAGCTAAATCAATAACTAAGCAAAATCAAGTTGCTTATTAAACACCATGAGCCAGACCTTAACCCTCCTTATGTGTTTGTGGCCAAATTTGTCCGATTGACAATTCTTTTTCTCTCAAAAAAGTTGTTAATTTATTCTGACTATCATGAGGCTCCATGCTGTTAACACAGGGCATCTGAACACACAAAGCAAATTTTTATCATCTTCATGAGAATTTGGGTGTTTTTTTAAACTTGTGTTCCCAGTCAAAAATGACCGGCCATTATTAGAAATGAATGATGGGTGAGAAAATGGTCAGTGTATAAAATTGAGTCCAGGAACATACTTGTTGATCAGATGGACTGTATCTGTGCTTCTGTACATTCACACATTCACACAACCCCCCCCCCCCCCTTCACTCCGCCTTTTTGCTTCTATGCCAGCCCCCATGGAACCTTTCTCCAATAGAATCTTTCCCTTTCTGACTTGCATGAGCTCAGGTCAATGAGGTTTGCAGGCCATAAATAGCAAATGGAAGTTCAAAACTGGTAATATCCAATAGAACATACGTTGATACAAAGGTCTATCACAACATTAAATGACTCTATATGTGTTACTATGGATTTGTAACAAGTCTTAATGCAGCGGTCATTTTTTGACTGGGAACACAAAACCAGTGAACATAAAATAAACACAACAGGAGGGTTACCTAAACATTGTAATGTTACAATGTTACATTGGCTTGTTATCAATGTAAACATTGATAACAAGTCAGCTTTGGCCAGCTTAGCTTGTGGAGAACTTTGCCTGTTGACTGACCTTGCACTTTTCCCACTTTTTAAATTAGGGCTCAAGATGTACTGTATAGCCTGGGAACACCCAGACCTTCACAATTGTACAATTGGGAGTGAAAAGGTTCACTGACTTACGACTTCCAGCAGGGGCATAACTAGCAGTAAAATTAAACTTAAATTGGTACAGTAAACTCTTAACAAATCGTTTCAGAAGTCTTGTAAACGAAGGTTTTAAATGCAGTTTATTCATTTCCAAAGAAATACACGTCCATGCCGGATTAGCAATTGTATTACATGTCCGTGTTTTAAGGACACTGGAAATGGGCTTCAATGGCCTTTTGGCCAGATGAACCTGCAGAGCAAATCCCAAATTTGCCAAAGGTTTGTATGGGTATTCCCAGGCTAGATGTGCTGGATTTCACAATAAAGTATTTGTGAAGTATTCAATATGTAAGTTTTAAGCTACATTTACCATTTTGTTTTTAATGAAATAAAGTCTGCATTGCAATGTTTATTGCAATTATTTCAGTTTATCTTCAATCGGAATAAGCAAGGATTTTTTGAGGTTACAAGTCTGAGTGTGCTATCAGAATTAAAGGCCATTCCCACCAAGAACGATAACTAAACCGATAAACCGATTGCCATTATCGCTATAGTTATCGTGGTGTGAACAGTCGTTTAGGTCAAAGACTGGGTCAAAGACTCCGTAGCAGAAAGATTTGAAAAAGAATACCTAACAGCTAACAACACATACGCTTGCTATCATTTGGCTGCTACAGTAAGTCATTTACACATTGCCTAAAAATCATAGTGAATGTTCTAAATTAATCACAATGTGATAAGGAGACATGTACGTCAGATAATAAGTTAATTATGGTGGTTTGATTGCTTGTCTTGGATACTTGAAGTTTTCTTGGGATTATAAAAGTCCCAAGGTGCATGAGGCATTTGTCTCAGAACCCTTTCAAGAGAATGTTGTGACCACAAGAACTGCTGGTAAAGTACATATTAAGTATTTTCTTTACTAATAAACAGCACAATATAACAAGCATATGACTGTTGTTGTTTGGTACAAGTGAAATGCAGCTGAACACAAAATGCAAAATGTGATTTTTCCATACAGGGCAACATGATCTGGATCTTTCTTGGCATTCTGTTAACCGTGGGTGGTTGCACAGCCACCACATCTATTTCCTGTCGGAATGAACAAGGACAAGCCGTTGACTGGTAAGTTCTGACAAATCTCATCCAAATGCATAATATAAATATATGACACAATAACTGCATGTGTGTTTACTGTATTTTAGGTACATTTTATACAAGCAACCCAACATCGATGGCAAAAATGGACTGAGGTATCTCTACATGGATGAGACCACCAATGGCTGGGTCCCAGGCCAGTACACCATTGATGATAAACAAAGTGCTGTGGCTCAAACACTAAAGCCTTTATTTGATAACATCGACACAGAAGTAAGACCATCAGTGCATTTGAAGAAGTACAACGCACAAGATTTGTTTTGTTTACATTTTTGTGAGATTTTACTGATTGCTGATTTGCCTTCTGTGGTTCTGAACAGACTGACACTTTTGGATACATACTGTACAATGATCAACCACCAGTGCCTTACAGAACAGCCTCCTCTTCTTATGGACACAGCAAAGGTAATAAACTCAGACACACACAGCATGAGCCGATAGAATGAGATGCTAGCAGCACGCAGCAAGCTACTGTAGGCCATCAGTTGCTTCACGGCGCTCTCCCATGCTAATAAAATCTAGTGTTCAAATAGAGTCAATCTTTATACTGCTTGCTGAGATCTCCATTTTTGTTGCACAGGTGTTGTTCTGCTTGACAAACATACTGGCATTTGGTTGTCACACAGTACCCCGGATTTCCCCGGAGTTGACATCAACTCTTTCTGGCCACAGAGCGGCTACCACAACGGACAATCCTTTATCTGTGGAACATACAAATACTCTACTTTCAAGGACATTGGTACGTTTTTAAAAAAGTTTTATTTTTTCTTCTCTTTTTTCTTTTTCTTTTCAATGTTGTAGGTCATGTCTGTGTTGTCTGTGTCTTCTGAATGGACCCTGAGCTTGGCAATAAAGTTGTTGTCGATGATGATGATGATGATGATGATGATATCTGGATATTTGGGGTCTTAACCAGAAACATATGTCTTTATGCTTCTCTCATTGCTGTCACGGTTAGTAAAAGTTTTTTGTGAATCTTTTGCAAACTGCCTCCACAGCAATCCAGCTCGAGTACATTCATGTGAATCCGTTTAACTCCCACATCCCTGAGTCCTTCTACCCTGAGCTCCAGTGTGTGGCCAATAAAGGCTGCTATCCCAAAGAGGCGCCCTACTATCGACAGCTCGACATGACGACCCTAGCAGGACACAAGTTTGTCAGCTATGCCAAATATGGCAGACTCCATGATGGTATGTATGATTCATAAGCTCTACTGATTATGGTTTGCCAAGTGTAAGGTAACTATACAACATTTAAAGTGTTATCATTTATCAATCATACATACACATACATACTTACATACAAACAAACAAATCCACATCTTATAATTGATATGTGATTACAACATCTAATATAGAGATTTCTTCTGGCAGATCTGTTCTCTGCTGTGCTTGATAAACACATGGGGGGTGACTTCTACGCCAAGAGCTGGGGTAGACTTCGCCACCCACTGCCTTCCAACTGTTCCGTCCCTAACATCGTGTACAACGTGGAGCAAGTGCAGCTTCCGACCACCGAGCCCTTCAGCGTCACCGTGGACCACTCAAAGTGGAGCGTGACGGTGGACGAGTCCTCCAGGCCGTGGACCTGCATCGCCGACATGAACCGAGAAGTTAGTCAGGAGAGCAGAGGCGGGGGGGCAGTGTGCACAGACAACCCTGCTGTGTGGAGCGCCTTCTCTAGCATCGTGTTCAGCTATGAGCCATGCCCTAACTGATCACTGTAACAGGTCTACGAGCCATGCCCTAACTGATCACTGTAACAGATTTACAGCCAAGTAGCAGCTTTGTAAAGGGTGTGTTGAATTTTCAAAATAAAACATAATTATTTTGAAATCCTACATGGCTTCATTGTGTTTCTGATGGTTATAAATTCTCATGTTCTAAAGAAGGTTGAGCCACTCCTGTCTCTCCTGTCTCTTTTAACTGTATGTTGGCCGACGTTTTCATAACTAAATTCTAATATCTCATAACATTGTGGTTTTCAACTTTCCATCTTGTGGGAAGACAATGAACAGCTGTTGCCTGGACAGAAGAGAAGTGCCTGGACGATGTATTCACAACACAATACATGATTGGCACGATGTATTCACATGTCGACTTTTTTGCCGCGGAAGGGGCAGGATATGTGTAGATAACTGCCATATTGGCGCTACAAACTAACCCCATTAATTTCTATGGAGGATTTTTTGAGTGCCGTGTCTACTCATTAGAAAATCTCTGGCTATACTTCCACTTTGAGTGAAATGCGATATGTCATGGGCCATAATTGCAATCTGGTAAGTGAAACTAGTTGATGATAGTATATGATTTCATCTGATACAATTATTTAGCTATGTTTTTTGTTTAATTTATGTTTACTGAAGGATAAAAAATCAATCATGGCAATCATGGCAATCATGGCTCATCATTGAGTAAGACTGGTTAAGTAAGCTGCATCATCATATAATATATTTTTTATAGGATATTTATGGAAAATGTGTTGGATTGGACAAAAACAGTTTGACAGAAAACTTTAGTGTTAAGCATTACAACTACATCAGTTATTATGAAGTTCAAATTGTATCTATCTAATTCCATACAGGTCATCAAATAGTTTAAGACATACTGAGCATCTTTTATTTTATGTTCCCAACATATCTAAGGAAATTGGGCGACGTGCTTTTAAATGTAAAGCCCCTTTAGACTGGAATAACATACCCAGCTCTCTTTAGATCTACCTCTTATCATAATTTCAAGTAATCTCTTTTCATTGATCTGCAATTTAGATTGTGTTTAATTACATTACATTCTACCTTTTTTCTCTAAAATGCAAGTCATGCTAACGTAAGCTATAGTGGGCTAGTACATGGTCATACATACGTATATTGCGTATTCTTTTAAATGTATTAGCCTGTATAACTGGTATAACCTAACCGGAGGCCTAGTGAGAGTAGGAGTGCCCTTAGATGTAGAGCATATTTCCTGAAACAAACAATTAAATTAAGGCAGTCTCTTGGTAGCACCACAGTCTACACATCACGGCCCACACAGCACAGTACGGCACGATACGGTCAAAAGACTGTTTCTCAAAAAACAATGAAAATCAACTCAAAACTCAATTTGGCTTCTACAGATAGGCAATAAGTAAATAATGATGGTTTGATTAAAAGTCACAAGGATTGTAAGGTAGATGTTGAAATCCTTTCAAAACAAAGCTCAGACCACAAAACTGGTAAACTACTAGCATTTAGAAATGATTTAGTATTTTCTTCACCAATGACCATCAACATATAACAGACATATAACTGTTGTTTGGTATAAGTGCAACACAGCTGGACACAATACAAAATGTGATTTGTCAATACAGGGCAACATGAACTGGATCTTTCTTGGCATTTTGTTAACTGTGGGTGGTGGCACAGCCCAGTCTATTTCCTGTCGGAATGAGCATGGACAAGCCGTTGACTGGTAAGGACAAATCTTATCCATTTAGAGACCTCTACATAAATGCAGTGAAAGAGAAAAAATCAATGTAAGGACCTATTATATGAGGTCCGGATGTGGATGAAACACTACAGCCAATCAGTCAGAACTGGGTAATGTCTACTAACATGAAGGAGATAAGCACCACCCGTTCCAAATAATCTCTTCTTTTACTCAAGTTGTGCAATATATTTGGTTGTGTGGTTCTGTAGTAAAATACAGAAAGTAATAATGAATCATTATAACATAAACACAATATACACTGACATGTTATCTCATCATTACAATGCTCCGAATTCATATGTATAGAAACAAAATATATACAGCATGTAGTAATAAAACATGAATAGATTGAAGAAGATTGTCCTACATTCAAGATTGGATTGTTCCTCATTGTTTTTATTGTGATTACAATAAACCACTAACAGATTATTTTTATACCTGTTTTTTTAGTCAACTTTATCAGGGGTGCCAATAATGTTGGAGGGCATTGTATAACATACTCATTGCATGTTTGCTTAGGTACATTTTATACAAGCAACCCCAAATCATTAGCGGAAATGGACTGAAATATCTCTACATGGATGAGACTACCAATGGCTGGGTCCCAGGAAAGTACATCATTGGTGATAAACAAAGTGCCGTGGCTCAAACACTAAAGCCTTTATTTGATAACAATGACACAGTTTTGTTTTGTTTTGTTTTGTTTACATTTTTGTGAGATTTCACTGATTGCTGATTTGCCTTCTGTGGTTCTGAACAGACTGACACTTTTGGATACATACTGTACAATGATCAACCACCAGTGCA
Organism: Alosa sapidissima; assembly: GCF_018492685.1. NCBI lineage: Eukaryota > Metazoa > Chordata > Actinopteri > Clupeiformes > Clupeidae > Alosa > Alosa sapidissima. Next base: position 10,282,425 of record NC_055968.1, on the reverse strand, counting down.
CTGCTGTGTCCTCTTCTTATGGACACAGCAAAGGTAACAAACAGCATAAGTTGGGAATGAGATGCTAGAAGCATCAAAGGCCATGAGTTGCCACAGTACATTGGGCACATGCTAATAAAATCTAGTAATGTTAGTCTGAGACTGAGTCAATCTGTATACTGCTTGCTGAGATCTCTATTTTTGTTGCACAGGTGTTGTTCTGCTGGACAAACATACTGGCATTTGGTTGTCACACAGTTTCCCGAATTTCCCCGGAGTTGACATAGAATATTTCTGGCCCAACAGAGGCACACTCAATGGACAAACCTTTATCTGTGGAACATACAACTACTCTGCTTTCAGAGACATTGGTAAGGTTTTAAAAAAACAACTTTTTATAACTATTTTGATCTTCGGGGTGAACCAGAAACATGCATTTTTATGCTGCTATTATATCTGTCATCATGTCATGGTAAAATTTGTAATTATTTTAGTAATTAGTAAAATTATTTGTGAATCTTTTGCAAACTGCCCTGTGTCGTCTGCTTCCACAGCAATCCAGCTCGAGTACATTCACGTATATTCATTTAACTCCCACATCCCCAACTCCTTTTTCAATGACCTCAAGTTTGTGGCCAGTAAAGGGGACCATTCCAAAAAAGCACCATTTCATCGACAGCTCAACATGACAACACGGTCAGGACACAAGTTTGTCAGCTATGCCAAATGCGGCAGACTCCAAGATGGTATGTATGATTCATTAGCACTACTTTTTAAGATGACTTTGATTATGGTTTGGTAACTACAGTATATATTCTGCTACTGTATACACATGCATACATGCATATCCACATCTAATCATTGAAATAGTATTGTGATTACAAAAGACATTTCTTCTGGCAGATCTGTTCTCTGCTGTGCTTGATGAACACATGGGAGGTGACTTCTACGTGAAGAGCTGGGGTAAACTTCGTGAACTGCTGGAATCCAACTGTGTTGTCCTTAACAAAGTGTACAACGTGAAGGAAGTGAAGCTTCCTACCACCATGCCCTTCAACGTCAACTCGGACCACTCCAAGTGGAGCGTGACAGTGAACTCCTCCAGGCCGTGGACCTGCATCGCCGACATGAACAGAGAAGTTAGTCAGGAGAGCAGAGGCGGGGGGGCAGTGTGCACAGACAACCCTGCTGTGTGGAGCGCCTTCTCCAAGATTGTGATCACACACGAGCCATGCCCTAACGTAACTGTAAATGAAATGTAAATCAGGTTTCTAGGCCAAGTACTTGCGTATACAAGGAATTTGGTCTGCATTTTATTAGTAAACACACAGACAGAGCACACAGTGAACACACAGTGAGGTGAAGCACACACTAACCCGGCGCTCGGAGAGCAGTGAGGGGCTAGGTGCTTTGCTCAAGGGCACTTCAGCCGTGGATGTGGTCATGGGAGAGCAGTGCTCAACCACTTCCCCCATCCACATTTTTACTACTAGTCAGGGATCGAGCCAGCAACCCTTCAGTTATAAACCCAAAGCCCTAACCAGTAGGCCACGGCTGCCCCAATACCTGATCACTGTAACAGGTTTACAGCTTGTAAGTAGCAGCTTTATAAAGGGTTTGTTGAATTTTTTAAAAAAAATACCGGTAAACATCATTATTTTGAAATCCTAGATGGCTTCATTGTGTTTCTGATGGTTATAAATTCTATAAATATTCTAAAGAGTATAGCTACTCCTGTCTCTCATGTCTCTTTCAACTGTATATTTGCTGACGCTTTCATAACTAAATTCTAATATCTCATAGCATTGTGGTTTTCAACTTTCCATCTTGTGGGAAGACAATGAACAGCTGTTGCCTGGACAGAAGTGAAATCATATAACACAAGGTCACAGTGTCAACAGTTTCACTACCCATGGTGAACTTTTAACCTTTGTCCATGAGATACCCTATCATTTTCAATGTTTGTTTAGATCTTTTCTTTACTGGTATGGATGACACACTAATGTATTAAGTAATTAATGCAGAATATAGTATTGTATATGTTTCAAATTAAATGTGTATGACTCATTAATTGTGTATGCTTCAAATGCAATACATGTATACATTTATACACTATATATATATATATATATACATACATGTACAGTATACACTAAGTATCTATCTATCTATCTATCTATCCATCTATCTATGTGTGGCTCGTTCTTGAAATGACAGAGTTCATTTGCTGATCCTTGAAACATTTGACAGGCCTACACTCTTAAAATGAATGTGTTGGAAACAACACAAACTGTGTTGTCCCTATCTGGACATAGAGATGTGTTAAAAACGACACAAGTTGTGTTGTTTTCAACACTACACATAACTGTGTTATCCCTTAGCCTGGAAAATCCAGGTCTGGCCACAAACAATGTAATGGCCCAACTCGAGGGGCGGCACCAAGCATGCATTTGAAAATCTCACTGCACGCAAGACTAGACCAATGTTTACTCTGAATGATTCCGGACTTCGTCGCAATTGGATAACACTATGACCAATGTTTACTGACCTCCAACATTGCAGCACTGTCGTCATTAGTTTAGCTCGCCTCTGGCCCGCATGTGACCAAGGGAGGGCGCTCAAGGCCCACTATGACGGTTCTGCACCAGGGAACACAACATACCCGGGACAAGAGATAAAGATAAAATCAAGAAATCTTTATTGGGGGGTAAAATTTGTACTAAAGGGAAGGGGGGGGGGGGGTTCAGTCGTCGTGGCCCAGGAGAGTGTAGAGACCGGGGGGGATAGAGGCTGGAGGGAACTGGGGCAGCGGCAGGTACGGTTCGCCCGGCGGGGGCCTCGCCCGTGGCTGGACAGCGTTGGGGCAGTTGGGGGTTACGGCTCATCTAGTGGGGGCCTCGTCAGCGGCTGGACAGCGTTGGGGCAGTGGCGGATCTGGCTCATCTGGTGGGGGCCTCGTCAGTGGCTGGACAGCGTTGGGGCAGTGGCGGGCACGACTCATTACATTACATTACATTACATTTGGCTGATGCATTTTTAGCCAAAGCGACTTACAACATGGTAAACAGTTTAAGTTTTAAAGCAATTCTCAACCATTTTAGGACAATTTAAAAAATGGTAGAGTACAGTAAGAATAAGTGCATCAGTGAGTGCTGTTTTTAACAGTTACGTGTCAGTTTAAGACAGCTGGTGAGTGCTAGGATCAGCAAGACTTGTTGTAAGTGGTGCTATGAGAGGATATGTTCTCTAAAGAGCTGGGTCTTCAGGAGTTTTTTGAAAATGGAGAGGGATGTCCCTGCCCTTGTAGGAACTGGCAGTGTATTCCACCAACGAGGAACAACAGATGAGAAAAGTTTGGATTGGCCTGAGCGTACCGGTGGTAGAGCTAGCCGTTGTTCGTCTGAGGAGCGCAGCGGTCTGGAGGTAGCGTATGTCTGTATGAGGGCATTCAAGTAGGTGGAAGCAGAACTGGAGACTACTTTGTAGGCAAGGGTTAGAGCCTTGAATTTGATGCGGGCCGCCATAGGTAGCCAGTGAAGCTGGATGAGCAGCGGGGTAACATGTGCCCTTTTGGGTTGGTTGTAGACCAGGCGCGCCGCCGCGTTCTGGATCATCTGAAGGGGTTTCACTGCGCAGGCTGGGAGACCTGTCAGAAGGGCGTTGCAGTAGTCGAGTCGTGAGATGACTATTGCCTGAACCAGAAGTTGGGTAGCATCTTGAGTCAAGTAAGTCCTGATTTTCCGTATGTTAGAGTACGAAACGGCATGACCAGGCGACTGAGGCAACATGATCTGAGAAGTTTAGTTGGTTGTCGAGAACAACACCTAGATTTCTTGCAGTCCTGGTAGGTGAAACAGACAGGGAGTCAAATTTGATGTTGATGTCGTGGTGTATGGTAGGTTTAGCTGGGAGGACCAGCAGTACAGTCTTTGAGAGGTTCAGCTGGAGGTGGTGTGCCTTCATCCATGTAGCTGAGAGCTATGTCTGAGAGGCAATCCAAGATCCGTGCTGAAACCAAGGGGTCATCGACTCGTCTAGCAGGGGTCTCGTCAGTGGCTGGACAGCGTTGGGCAGCGGTGGGTATGGCTCGTCTGGTGGGGGCGAGCAAGCTAGTTATCAGTGGCTGGGGCACAGGGCTTAACGCCCAGGGGCTGCAACAAGGTCAAGAAGAACACCACAGCCGGTCACACTCATAAGATTAACAGAGGTTGCTCTGACAAACACTTCAAGGCACAGCAACAAGGTCAGGACAATAGTTTCAAAAACAAATGCAGCCCAACTAGCATTCAAACAGGTTAGCCAGCACAGCTGAATGGTACACTGATAATACTGCTCGATAAAGGGACCACTTAGAGTCACTGCCGTCGCTTCTCACTCCCGTCTGCCGAACTCCACCCACGTGAAGGCCAGTGTCTCGTCCGAGTGCTCAGCGGGGCCACCTTCGGGGACAGGCTACTGGAGGCTGTATTCAGTGCAAAATACACAACACTGCAATCCCTGAAAACTCAAACTCTCAGCACTGGAATCCGTGAAAACTCAAACGAATACCACCGCTAGCCAGGTCTAGGGTAGGAGTACCAGGCTGCCTGGGACAGGGTGGTGAGAGAGTCTTCAATTCGGGGTAGGGGGAATGCATCTTTCTTGGTTACACTGTTAAGCCTGCGATAGTCAACACAAAACCTCCAGCTGCCGTTTTTCTTTTGCACTAGGACAATTGGGGCGGCCCAGGGGCTGCTGCTTTCCCTGATAATACCTCCCTCCAACATACCTTTAAGGAGGGTACGAACCTCCTGGTAGAGCGTAGGGGGTACAGGACGGTAACGCTCACGGCTTGGGGCTGCATCGCCAGTGGGGATCCGATGTTGTACTGCATCTGTGCACCCATAATCCTCGTCGTGGGTCGAGAACACATGTTGCCACCTCGTGAGCAGCTGTCGGAGTTGTTGCTTCTGGTCCTCTCCCAGTCCTTTCCCCTGCAATGACTCACAGCGTAAATGTTCAGGCGTGTCCCCAACTACTGTCCCTGCCTCTTGAGTGGCCTGTGTAATGCCCACTTCAACCACCCCAGGTCCCACCCTAGTAAAACAGACATCGTTACCTTCTATCACTTGTGGTGGTGTTACAGTCGTGACTCTTGCAGGCCTTTGGTGATGGTGTAGGTGGACTGGGTAGGGCTTGGTGTTTCTCACCCGTATTGGCACTCGGCCTCTGTGGTTGGTGGCAATAGAGCGGGCAACCTCCACCACTTTGCCGTCCAGATGGGGCTCTACTACGACCCACCCCTTTGACCCATGGGGTCGTGTTGGCACTCTAGCCCAGACCAGGGCTTCGCTGTTGGCAGGGATGGTTAAGGCATAGCGGCAGGCCACCTGGGCCATGTCTTCCCGCTCCTGTTGCACCTGGGCATGACTGATGCGGCGGCAGTCTGCGAGGATGTGGTCCCATCCCGGGGTCAGCCTGAAAAGAGCGAGTGGAGAAGTACGGCCCTTCTTAAATAATTCCTCCCAACAGGCAGAGATGACATTCATGCCCAAAAGTGCTCGATGTTTGCCGAGGCAGTGATCCTTTACGACAACGATCCCTTTAGCTGGTACAGCGACCCCTTGAACGTGGAAGTTAGCGACCACATAGCCGGTGTAAGGGATGTCGAGGCCTTTAGCACCTCGTAGAGTCAACCAGGATGCCTCTGTCGATTGTAGTTGCTGGTCGTCAAAGATTTCTTTGCACAAGGTTTCTGAAAAGAGGGTCACCTGGGATCTTGTATCTACTAGGCACTGGACTTCCTTGCCATCAACTTGGATTTGGACAACTGGACATTGTCCGATCAAGACGTCTCAGGTGACAGGTGAGGGGGTCGCTCGAAGGGGCCCCAGCCACTTGACCCACAGTGGCCGGCAAAGCTAAAAATCCGGTTGAGAGGGGCGCCGTGCTTCAGTTTCGACTCATGTGTCCTGCCGCTCCACAACGGTTGCAGATTGGTCTTCCTTCCTCATCCCACTGAAACGGGGGCCGTTCGGTCGGATTGGCCTTCGCTCTTTAGTGCCTTCCGAGTAAGACCTCCCTCGGGGCGGGGGCAAGAGACTGGGACGTTCCTGCGCATCTCCTCCAGTAAGGTCTTGGACAGTTCTGCCATCTGCTCCTTCACATCTTTCATGATTTCTGTGTGTAGCTCGCGCTTCCAGTCTGATGTAGCAGGGGGGGCAGGAGCACAAGCGCTGCTAGCAGCCACACTTGGAGGCTGTTCATCGGTCTCTTGCTGGTCCAACACAGTTCCAACGCTTCTTTCCGGAGGTCCTGTGAGGGACTGAGGCGACCACCCCACGTTTAGGGAGGTGCGCCACTGGATTAGGTGGTGTCGAGGGAAGGCAGGAGACAGCAGTTCCATACAAAAATATAATTTATTTAGTCCATAAACCAACAGGCAGATCCAGGAGCACAATAGGGGTCAAAAACATGAAATACAGGGTTCTTCAGTCGACAAACGAACACGTACCGTGCCATTAAACTAGGCACCTGGAACCTACTCTTTTTTAGGCTTCCTGTCCAAACAAGGCAACCTTGCATAACTCTGGACCTCACACTCCAACCTTTTCTCACAACAAGCAAGGTTAACTTAATATTAAACAAACAAACAAACTCTATGACTTCCCTGATTTCTGGACCTCAAGCTCTTCCGCATGTCTCCCTGGTTCTCCTGTGTTTCCAGTCTATTGTATCTCTCCCGTGTGAAATAAGCCTGCCATTAAATAGGCTAGGCAATTACCCAATTAGGTCTGGGCTAAACCATTATAGGAAATGCGGGGGTGGTGGTGGTCTGTACCATTAATCACAGTTAAAATCTCCCAGTATAAAGACATGCATACACCTACATACACAAGACATAAACAGCAATAAAATAAACTGAGTGCAGGTGAGTGTGTTTGGCTGCAGTCCATGCAGGTGTGGCACAAGGCAGTTTTTCAAATGTTTGTCGTAGGGGAAAAGGAGAGGACTCCTTTTTCACAGGTCCTCATAGGTCAAGGTGGCGGTGCAGCGGAGTTGGCTCTTCAGGCACTGCCGTATGGGGCCATCACGAAGGCCCAAGAGGAACTGATCCCGCATCAATGAGTCTTCCTCTCCCAGGCCATGGTCTCCCCGATTCTTCAGGCATGTCAACAATCCTCGCAGTTGCAGGGCAAAAGCGCGAATGGATTGTTTGGGGCCCTGCCTACAGTTAAAGAATTGGGCCCTTAGAGCAGCTGTAGGAGTTTTGTCTCCGTAGAGCTCCTTAAAATAATCAAGGACAGCCTGGGAGGTGTTCCGCTTGGCTTCAGCTGCTGCAAGCACCTCTCTCTTAGCCTCTCCTTCCAAGAGCCCAGCAGAAACTGCAACCTCTGTTGTTCTGTCAGGCCCTGTAGATCAGCTAGATACTTTGTCTGTGACGTCCAGTCTTTCAAACTGACATCAGAGTTTGGGCCACGGAACTTCGGAACCCAGGGGGCCCCGACAAAAACGAGCAAAACTTGGGGGCGGGGTTCTGGGGCCGGATCGGACATGTTGAGGGGTGGAAGTGTTCAAACCCAGTGCAGAAATCCTGCCGACTACGCCAGTTGTGACCCAAGGGAGGGCGCGGCGGGCACGGCTCGTCTAGCAGGGGCCTCGTCAGTGGCTGGACAGCGTTGGGGCAGTGGGTATGGCTCGTCTGGTGGGGGTGAGCAAGCTAGTTATCAGTGGCTGGGGCACAGGGCTTAATGCCCAGGGGTTCGGCCCAAGTGTGGGTAGCGGCTGGGGCTGCAACAAGGTCAAGAAGAAAACCACAGCCGGTCACACTCGTGAGATTAACAGAGGTTGCTCTGACAAACACTTCAAGGCACAGCACGTCACAGCAAGGTCAGGACAATAGTTTCAAAAACAGATGCAGCCCAACTAGCATGCAAACAGGTTAGCCAGCACATCTGAATGGTACACTGATAATACTGCTCGATAAAGGGACCACTTAGCGTCACTGCCGTCGCTTCTCACTCCCGTCTGCCGAACTCCACCCACGCGAAGGCCAGTGTCTCGTCCGAGTGCTCAGCGGGGCCACCTTCGGGGACAGGCTACTGGAGGCTGTATTCAGTGCAAAATACACAACACTGCAATCCCTGAAAACTCACACTCGCAGCACTGCAATCCGTGAAATCTCAAACTCGCATGCACATTTCTTAGTGGGCACAGCAACATGAGTATACAGGGGAACGATGCACAAATACAAGCAATCCCAGTAGTCTATGATCACCCGGGCAGCACCGAAGGCTAGCCGATAGCAACGATACACTAGCAGCACATCTCCATGGGTACTTAGCTGTAGCTGCCCTCTTGATTCTCCGTCTTCCAGGGTTCCCAGTTTCCTCCACTGAATGCCCGTCTCGGTAATCGTCTTTTCCTCCGGTCTCCAGTCGCTTGTCTTCACCGTAGACCAGCCCGCGTCGTCTCCGGTCTCCCGGTCCTGTTGTTTGTTGAATACCTGCAGCATAGTGCTCCCCCTCTAAAAGCACACCAATCATTGAAACGAATTCCTCCCGCCATCCAGCTGAGCTGCATTGGAACAATAATTAAATTAACACAGCACAAATAGCTAAACATCAGCCTGTGCTACTATGTTTACATTTTGGGACAGTGCGCCGCCATCTTAATCCCGGATGGTTTCGCTAAAACCGTTCCCTACGGAGAAAAACGAACACAGATTAGTTCCGCCCCCCATTGGAATGTAGTCACCCCCGTGACACGCATATATCAGATACGCCGATTTGATTGGTTCCCCGGGATGCAAGGGGCAAAAGTATCATGCATCATTGACCTCTCCTGAATAAGTCCCGCCTCCGTAACTTCCGTATCTATCCAACTTCCGGGCGTCAATTGTCTATGGGAAATAACATGGCGTTTCGAAATATCATACCGGTAAAACATCTGTAGGTAGCGAAGTAGAAAAAAATGGTGGGCAGATTGGCCTACACACTTCTGCCATCTAGTTTCCACTGGATTTTTTGATTGTCGGTGCCGTTTAAGTAGTATAGTCTATAGCAGGGATCACCAAATGGCGGACCGCGGTCCGAGTCCGGACCATGACGTGATCCTATACGGACCCAGACCATAATAACCTAATTTAGATTTTCACGTAAGATTTCAAAGCTGCGCTAAATGTTTCGTTGGTTAGGATAACAGCATTTACTTCAGGAGCTTCAAGAACCATCATTTCGCTTGCTGCTACTCAGCCAGTGAAATCTGTGAATTCTGATAAAGTCGAGTCAGTGAGTAAAGTAGCCTACTATGGGGAAGAGACTGATAGCCTGAAACGAGCGAGGAGAGGAGACGGGACGAGAAACAATCAGATGGATATCTAAGTTAACGATAAGTAAGTTATTTTCAAATCATCGATTGCTCAAAGAGGAGGAAGCTAGACAGCGAGAACAGAGCTTTATATAACGATACGGGGGCAATACCACGCAAAACTGTCACGTCCGTAACGCCAACTAGGCTAAATATGGATGTGACAGTTTTGCGCAGAATTGACCTGGATCTCTTCTATTCTGAGACAGGCGATTTTTAAAAGCGCCAATTTGAAGCACCTCTACTAGACAAAGCATATTGAGCAAGCATAGGGTAGGCTAGGCCCATTCAACAGTGAACTGAGACCACAGAATATTTTACGATTTAAGAAGGCAATATGATTGATCCACCACAATCTAGTTAAGCCGACATGCATTCACTGCCCAACAACGTGATGTTCCTGGGTTTCCAGGATTTCGGGTCAACATAAAAAAAAAATTAAAAAAAATTAAACTTGCTGATTAATGGGTTCAAGGAACCAGCCTTGTCTCAGCTCAAATTTTATTTTAAGTTCATGTTAAGATCTTAAAAATAGCCAAGGCTACTCAGTTTTTCTCCCCAATCACTCTTATCTTGCCTTATTTCTCCTCATTTCAAATGTTGCCTTTTAGGCTACTTATTTTATTTCACATTAAACATTAGGCCTATGCCTACAATCTTCTTGAATTTCCCCTTGGGGATCAATAAAGTATCTATCTATCTATCTATCTATCTATCTATCAATAACTAGGCTCCATCCATCTATCCTAATATTATATATATATATATATATATATATATTATACATACATACATATATATAGCCTAAACATTATGATGCTCCGGACCTTTGCTTGAGGAAATTTTCGCTGAAGATTAATTGAATACCCCTGGTCTATAGTATACTACTTAAACGGCACCGACAATCAAAAAATCCAGTGGAAACTAGATGGCAGAAGTGTGTAGGCCAATCTGCCCACCAGCTTTTTCTACTTTGTCACCTACAGAGTTTGACAGGTACGATCTTTCAAAACGCCATGTTATTTCCCATAGACATTTGACGACCGAAGGTTGGATGGATACGGAAGTTAGGAGGTGGGACTTATTCTGGTGAGGTCTATTGCTCATTGCCAGAGTGTCTTGCAGAGACAATTCCATTGTGCTCTCGCGAGAACTCTGGATTTCCAGTTAACCCTGTAGCTGGACATAGATATGTGTTCAAAATAATGGAAGTTCCAAGTCTTGCATTGCATTGAAAAACCTGGATAATCTTTTCAACTATATCAATTGGCCTATACTGTATATAACAAAAAATAATTTAGAGGTAGCCTATACCTCACAAATCAGCCAGACCCAAACTGGCCCAAATGTAACCCCTGAGTATTCCATCTTGTGTCTGGGGAAGCTATAAGCACTAGGGCTCACAGGAGTCTGTTTCTGGATCAAGAGCATTATGAAGGGCAAACATCAAAGCCTTCCAACTGGACATTGGGCTGTCTGATGCCTGTGGTTCTGTCTAGCCCATCATTTCCCAACTTTGGGGTCGGGACCCCATGTGGAGTCGCCTGAAATTCAAATGGGGTCAGCTGAGATGTTAGGTAGGTATCGTACAATTGACCAGTGCATTACATAAGATATATACTGTAGCGTTGGTGTACAAGTGTACTAGTGTTTCCCACAATGCTTTGGAGCTGGGGTGTCGGGAGAACTTTAGGGGGTTATTGTATGTGACTTTATCTTTATTTACTGTTGTACATGTTTTAGTGTAGCGTGAATCCCTTTTTAGTTCTGCCTCTTGTGTGACCCTTCTTGTCGGTGTGGCTGTGTCCAACCCTGTGTGTGTAATGTATGAGTGACTTCCCTAGCGTGTGCTATGGATTATGTCTGTGTCCCTGCTCCTGATCTATCAATAAAGCTTTGTGTTTTGAATCAAGCCTTGCTCGAGTCATTACAATATATTAAATAGAAATGGTATCCAAGTCAAGTAACTAATAGGCTCCTTCATTACAATCTAGCTATGTAAATATAAAAACTTAGACATCCGACATGAGATCATCATGGTTAATGCTCGATCAACATTCCAAACAAAGTAGCAAAACAACCAGGCGAGTTAGTCAAACAAACAATTTAGCTTGCTAGGACTTTTGGGGAAAATACTGCTCTCAACTGGATGTTACAGCAGAGATGAGATGTGCTTTCTCACACAACATGTTGTGAATGATTGGGGTTGCCAACGTTTTGTGACATCAAAATAGGGTCACCTGCCAAAAAACGTTGGGAACCCCTGGCCTCCAGTGACTGCAACTCTGAGTGTACATTCCACCCATAGAATGGTTTCTCACTGTTCTCATTTAATAGGGTAGACATTTGGGAAAAGTCAGTGTAATGTTATGTTTATGCAGGATTGACTAGCATACCGGTAATATAAAACAGCTTTTTAAAAGGAGACCTATTCAATCCCTATCTGCAACATGATGCTTGAATAGTCTTGGAATGGAGATAGTTGTGGCTCCTCCTAAACGCAAGGCGGCGACATTCCTTCTATGGCTCTGTTGCGCACTTCCTTTTCCACACGGAAGTAGTCAGACTAGCTACATGCACACACGTGAAAGGAGAGCGCACCATAATACTTCTATGGACAAAACAGATCTCCCCGAGGAAAACATGGATTTTGAAGAGGAATCTGAACAGAGAACTGTTAAAAAGAAAAAAGATAAGGGGAAGAAATCAACAAAAGTCAAAAAGTCTCAAGTACCAGTCGTGAAAAAGGATGAGATTGAGTCACGTTCCGTGGACACAGAGCCTGGAACTTCTTTTCCACCAACTTTCAGCGTGTCTGAAATAAAAAACAAACAACGGAGACATGTTATGTTCATGAAGTTAAAGCAAGAAAAGAGAAAGGTAGATTATGATGACAGTGTAATGATGTCTTCGTTTGAGATTGCTGTTTGCTGGGTAGAAGGAACCAGACCAGTGATGTTAATTTTGCTCTGTGTAGTGTAGTGGCGGGCCTTGGCTTTTTGTGAATTTGTCGTGACAGTCGTCTTTTTAAAAAAACATTCATGGATAGAAACGTGTGGCTTATTACACGTGTAACTGTCAAACTGTTTTTGTCTTATAGCAAAGATTAGAGATACGGAAGAAGAGAAAGAAGGAGAGGGAAGCCCTTGGTGACAAGGTAAGTGAAATGCTGACACTAACGTAAACAGGTCTGAAATGACCTGTAATCACTTGTCACAGTAGGTTGTCATTATTGATGGATTGTATATGGTTTCATGTAAAAGGTTAAAAAAAATGGTTTGACATTCATAGCTCTACACTGTAGAAATGCATTATTTTCAGCAATGTACAGTAGTTGATTTCCTGTCAAGGTGATGCAGGCTGTCTGCATCCATTATTCATATGGTTCTAACCTTTACATGGTTTGTCTCTTTTTCAATGTGCAGGCACCACCAAAAGAGGTTCCAAAAACTATTGAAAATCAAAGAATATACGATGAAACAACAGTTGATCCCCAGGATGAAGAGGTAATATATTGTTTGTTGAACATCACAAACATTGGAGCCGGAAAAACAGTGACCAATATGTTAATGGAATGTGCATTTGTGTGTTTGTTTTGTTCAGGTTGCATTTGATGAGGGAACAGATGAGTTCTCTGCTTACTTTAACCGTCTCACAAACCCCAAGGTTTTAATCACCACATCAGACAGACCCAAGACCGTAAGTTTTTCTCATTCACTGTGGCAATTGACATTAATTATTCTGGAATGTTTTTTTTTTTTATATATTATTTTTATAAAATGTCCAAGTTTTGTGTTATTATGTTAGATGTTGCCTAGCCAAACCACATGGGTTTCATCATTTGCATAGTGAAACATTCATGATTGTCTTCATGATTTTGTTTCAATGATAAATTCCCATCAACAAGAGAAAGACATCACACTTAATACTACTCCATGTGGTTTCTTACAGTTTGATTGCATTTCTGTGCACAGGTGTTCTAACTTAATCCCGTCAATGCTTGTTGAGTAATTACTATGTTGTTGTTTTTTTTTCAGAGAACTATTAAGTTTTGTGATCAGCTAGCGACAGTCATACCAGACGCTCACGTGTACTACAGAAGAGGCCTCGCTCTAAAGAGGATTATTCCACAGTGCGTATCCAGGGGCTTCACATATCTCTTGGTTATCAACGAGGACAGAAAAGTGCCCAGTATCCTTGCATCTCTGGTTTTACTCACATGGTTTTACTCTAAGCTAGTTGAATGAGTAATTTACATTAAAGAATCCCATGGGACATAGACCTTATATAATATAACCAGCATTTTTTCATGCAGCAATTAATTAATTATCCACCACATATTTTATTCATTTGTATTGTGTATTACAATACTTGGTACTTTTTCTCCATTGAGTGTATCAGTGCTTTATGGTCTTTCAGTATCAGTCATAATAAATCACTCTAAATAAGGAGCCGATTTAATACCTTGTTGCACAGTTTGCTGCTCCCCTTAACCCTCCCTTTCAAAAGATGGTATGGTTCTCTGTCATCTTCCTGATGGCCCAACTGCTCACTTCAAAATCAGCAACGTCAGGCTACGCAAGGAAATGAAAGTAAGTCAGATATTCTGTTGAGTTTTCTTTCTGCAGAGTTTTCTTTCTGGAGGTTGTGCTTAATCATTTAATGTGGGTTGCCTCAGGCAAAGACAGGTGTTTACAGTCACAGGCCATTTATTTACATATGCAGTTCACTAGTGCTGTCAGTTAAACGCGTTATTAACGGCGTTAACGTAAACCTATTTTAACGGCGTCAATTTTTTTAACGCGAGATTAACGTTCTTTTGGTTAAACAAACTTTGTAGTTTTTTCACATGCTGTTGCAACAACTAGTAACGTTAGAACAACTACAACACTACACTGGATTTAGCTAGACCGGAAACTAAACAATACGCACTGACGAATGGAATGGAACGTTGTATGTGATGCACGTACACATACAACGCATGTGATGCACGCCCCCTTTTAGGGAAAAGATGACTGATATAATTGAAACCTATGCTGCATCCAAGTGGGGAGCGAAAAGGGCTTATACTTACTAAATCCTGAAACAAACGTGAATAAAAGGCACAAAATAAGGTTGGTGTAAGAGTTATCTGTGTGTTTATGGGATTAATGTGTCCATGTTCCTATGGTTTGTTCTTTCTAGTTTACAGGAGTGTCACGAATAGGGTTGGGTATCGTTTGGGTTTTATCCGATACCGGTGCTAAATCGATACTTTTAAAACGGTGCCGGTGCCGAAACGGTGCCTGAACCGGTACTTTGTTTTTAAAATGTTTTAAATTAAAATAGTCTAAAGCATGAATTGCTTTTTTTATTGATAAGACAAATTTGAACATGAAATTGAACTGTTATATTTACTATCAATATCTCATTGCTCCTACGAATAATACATTTAAATGTTAAAACAGCTTGCCACGCATGCACACACAATGGTAAGCTCTGCTTTCAAGTTTACCCAGTGTAGGCGGTTTGCCATAAGGTATGTTAAAACCGCTTGCCATAGAACTGCCAGGTCATGGACAACGGCATTTGCAAGCAAGATAATCTAACAGGGACTCTACTTTCCAGTTAATTCAGTGTGTTCCCAAATGCTTCAAGAAATGTCATGTCTTAACCCATAACACGCAATAGTTTTTAACATGTTAGGCTACATGTCGGTGTTGAAGTGTTTAGATTCCCAGCGCTAGCCTAGTAGGCATTTTAACAGCAACTATGCGCTAAAACCAGTCAGCTGAGTTTAATTAGCGATAACGTAGGCTACTGGAGATGGTTTCGTAGCCTCTTTGACAGCTCAATGACATCAGGTATGTAACCTTCATATTTATGTTTTTGCCAGCTAACTTTTAACATGATCTTCATATTCATTGTGATGCTATATGGGCCTCATGCACATGAAAGATTAATATCATGCCATCATGTTGTTTATAACACACCGTGAAATAAAGTTTTCACCTTACAACTTTGCTGATAACATTTCAAATAAATGCCAGTTAGCACATTAGCAAGGATATTGTGTAACATATAGGCTACTGTTGATGTTGTTTCATAGCCTTTTGCTTGTAGTTAGGCCCACTGCTAGATTTTGACAGGAGCTCGCAATATCGCTTTAAAGTAAGCTACCTGGGCTCACGCAAGCTGTCAAACACTGTCTACTTGTGTGTGGTGCACCCCTCTGGTTTATACATCCAGTGTTTATGTTAGCTAACTGTATCTGAATGTGTTGCTATCAGAGCAAGACATTAGAGATGGCGCATGACATGCAGTGATACCTCGTATAAAAAAAAAATAAAAAAAAACGCTATTTAAGCACCGAAATGAGGCACCGAAATCCACGTTGTTATTCGATGCAGTTACTACCGTTTGCGTCGGCACCGGTGCCATATTAGAACCGTGTTTCGGTGCCCAACCCTAGTCACGAATGTATCGATAGGCAGTCAAACTGCCCGTGGCTGACTATAACTAAGTTCAGCAAGCTTAACTTTACATGTTAACTTGTTTTCCTCTAAAATGGGGCGTGATGCAGATTAAATGTATCTTTATGATGATGCGCCGTTAGTAGGCTACGTAAAGGCATGCTGCACACACTTGTTTGGGCTTACGAGCCGGCCAAAGAGTAGTAGCCTAGGCTGACGCATTAAATTTGTGCCGCCAAAGATTCTTTTACCGTCACTTGTTCTGTTATCGACATTCCTCTTTGGCTGCTACTATTTGCGTTGCACTCTGCTTTCGACATTCATTTGCATTAGATTCCATTCTTTTCAATACAACTCCGCACACCAGCATCGCACTTTGGCGCCGTGTAAATCACGATTCAGTTATATTTGGTCGACGCTGCTCCATAAAATCCATTGTTCATCCAGTGTTTGCCTGTTAAAAACTTCGGCGCTGATGTGTGTGGCAAGTGACCGTGCACCATAGACTGTAGGCCTATAAAATGGCAATGCACTCATGTTGAAAACTTCCTTATTTTCAACTGAACTCAAAGATACAGAATATAATATTTTCTGTTTGTTATGCCCTTTATAATGTGTGTAGGCCTACATTTTGTGCACGCACTTCTGCGGTAGCATTTATATCAGCTAAATTTCTGAAGAATATTGTGTTGCTTCAGGTCTGCTGCACATCTTTTGAAATTTGTAATAATCAAATAGACCTATGTCTTAAAATTCAGTTAATAAAGTAACTTGCTTTGCTTTCATTTGAATCTCAATCAAGATAAACAATAATTGCTTTATTGTTAATATGGACTCCTGGAAAGTTCAGAAATGCAAAAAAATAGAATTTTAACCATATGATAAAATATGTGATTAATCGTGATTAACTCTAGGAATTCAGCGATTAATCGCGATTAAAATTTTTAATCGTTTGACAGCACTACAGTTCACAGAATCAGAGTGAATTTTGAGATTCTTGTTGCACACTCTGTTGACAGAATGGACAAATTTACTCGTTTGACGAAGACGTCACCATCTCAGGAAGCTCCTCCGATGTCCACTTAATTGGTTTCTTGTTTAATTTGGGAAATTTGCCTGCCTCTCGTAGGCTAGGCCTACTCGTTCATGACTACAACTGACAGCTGTTGACAGTTGGCCTTTGCTGGCAACCCAAATAGGAGAACACGCCAGCCCATTATTAATACTCTATTCTAGAATGAAAATTCCAAGAGATTCCGCCCCGTAACTCATTTTTTTCACAGGTTTTACGGGGTGTAGTTATGTTGTCAAATAAGCCATTACTTCAATTAATCGTGTTTCCTTACTCTCTGACGACATATGGTGATCATTTTTTGAATGGTTACAGTTTTTTTCCATTATTTCCTACATACTGGTCCTTCAAAGTTTGCAGACACTGTTCCGGAATGCAGGAGTAAGCCAGTGCTGTTTTTAAGATTTTAGAATTGAGTACGTATAATGGTGTGAAATTACTGATTTGAAATTATTAAGAATTCCAGGCAGATAATTTCAGATTTTTTTTTCTTGCTCTAAGGAAATATCAGACCATTAAAACGGTAGCCTATTAGTGTCCTTAATCCTTTAGACCAATGTTTCTCAAACTATTTGCCTATTGATGAGGGGACTGCTCTTCCGCGCAATCAAGTTATGCCCAGTGCTTCTGTCACATGATCTGGATCTGGATCCGGCCCGCGAATGAATTATCTACGGCCCCCGGGATGATATTTGATTAGTATTATAACCGGCCCGCAGGCCACAGCCGCCGGCTGCTGTTTTGCACGCACCAATACTCCATTTCCCACCATGCAACGGTAGCCCACGAACTCACTGCGGCGCCGCAAGTGGGCCTCGGCTTCATTATTCATCAGTATTCAGTCAGGGCAGATGTCAACTTTCAGCTACCCCCCTCCCCAGTGTTGTGCCTGAACACGTTCATTGAACGAAAGTTCATGCACCATCATATGAACTCGTTCATATTTTGAGCGAACGTGAACTGAACGTACTGTATTAGCCTACTACTGCCTGATGAACGTTACTGTGAACTCGTTCATTCTGGTGTCTGTGAACGGCACGCTCTTTCAGTTTAACTTCGTTGAATAGGGTGTCAGATTTCTACAGAGCCTTCCTCGCGAAAACCCGGCTAAAACACACCGTAAAAAGGCCTTAATATGGCAGCATGCAGGTCACCATTTGTCAAACTATGGGCCGCGGTCCGCAATGTGGACAATGGTCTGCAGAGTGAAATTATTCCCGGGCCATCGTCTGATAATTTGCTGCGCAATTGATCAAGGAGCCGCGGACAGAAAAAGAAAACAAACATTTCTGCAATTAGTAGGAAATACTTGTTTGGTGTCATCAAACATAGAGGCATAGAATTAAGTCGTGGTATGGGCGTTTATTCAATGCATGCGTGTGCACGTTGGTAGCAAAGCTAAGCTTCAACCTATTGGAAGGCTATTTAATTATGAAACGGCATTTAATAGAACGACGTGGATTTATGCAACTTCCCTAAAAAAAACAGAGCACAGACTATATAAAATACTGTTTGGCATTAAGTATTAAAGTCAGCCAAAAGCTATTAATTAGTCTTAGTTAAAGATCTCCAGATCACTGATTTACGCATGATCTGATCCGCCATTTACCATTCACAAAAGCTGGTATTGTGTTTCCTGAATCCTTACATTCAGGCATTCAAATGAAATGTAATTAGCATATAAATATTCTATCAGTGTATGATGCTTGCATGAGGGAAACATCCCAAAACAACGGCACCCATATAACTGCTGTTGTTTTGAGAAGTATTTCTCTTGCAAGCATCATGCAACAATGCAAAAACAATGAAACTATTGTAGGCCTAATTATATTTTACATTAGTAAAGCAGTACTCTGATGTGCATGTTTTCACAAACTTTTGTGAACAATCTTAGCACTTTAAACATTGACTGTTTTGAAGTGCATGTATAGCAATATAGTAATATATATAGTTATAATAATTGTGATATCATTATGATAATTTGATGGGGGGTTGGAGAAGGGGGTGGGTTCATGTAGGTGGGCCCTATGACCCCAAAGTATGCCTTGACTGGGCCTCAGGTTTAAAGAAGTTTGAGAAAGGCTGATGTAGACGACAAAGCAGCAAGGAGGCATCGTATGATCATTTAAACAAGTTTTATGACAAGGTCGGTGAGGATGGGAAAAATCGTACATTTCTGTGCAAACTTTGCCCGCACTTTAGTCACAGTCATTATTCATTTAATCATTAAATAAAATACAGTACACGTCTTGGTTCAATAGGTTACGTGCAGTCATTTTAATATGTTTTAATAAACATTGAACCAGTCCGGCCCTCGGCTTGTAGCAAATTTGTTTTTTGTCCCTCTAATGTATTTGACTTTGACATCCCTGTTATAGCACATTGACCCCTGTGCATGAAATGCACTATATAAATAAACTTGCCTTGCCTAATGGACGTGTTGTTAAAAAGCATGATGCACTGTATAAATAAACTTGCCTTGCCTAATGGATGTGTTGTTAAAAAGCATGATGCACTATATAAATAAACTTGCCTTGCCTAATGGATGTGTTGTTAAAAAGCATGATGTTTGTTTTCCCCTCAGAGGCGAGGGAAGGAGCCCACGGAACACTCCCCCGAGGTCATCCTGAACAACTTCACCACGCGCCTTGGCCACAGCATCGGCCGCCTGTTTGCTGCGCTCTACCCCCACGACCCGCACTTTGTCGGACGTCAGGTGGCCACCTTTCACAACCAACGAGATTTCATCTTCTTCCGGTTCCACCGGTAAGTGTCATGGATGAAAGCGCTTACACACTGTGTGTTGGACTTGACTCCGTGCCTTTTCAGGTATTTTGTGTCTATTTTTGGTCTAATTTTACCAGCGGGATCGTAATTCATACCAGTGGATCGTCAGTAATGTCAGTAACAACATGTATAATCTAGAACCCTGTGTTTGACTTGATATTCTAACATACTCCTTTGGACACTTTTTTGGACTGTTTGCCAAAGCACCAACATTTTGTTTCTGTGTGGAGGAAGGACTTGTGCGTGTTGACGGCTTGTGAGTTGTCATGCTCTGGCTTAGTCGTGTTTGCAATAGCAAAACAAATATACTTTGGAGACCAAAATGTTCACGTCAGGTCAGTGTACTACTACTACCAAGGAGAAACCAATTGAATCAGTCCTTTTAAAGGCTAGGCCCCATTCACTTAACCTGGGTGAATCAAGACCAACCAAATTTGAGTAGAGGAGGTCCGTCTGGAGATCTTCCCATTTAAGCCAATTTCCGAATCACCAAAAACCCAAGATCCAATCATAAACACTTATCTAACCTGGGGTGGGCTTTACTTGACAGACAGAGAAGTACAGTTTAACAGTGCTGTTCAACACAACCAATGGCTGCGCTGATAGCTAAATTGAGATATGAGAAGCGGTATGGTGTTATATTAGCCTGGCTACCAGTCACTCACACTCAGTAAGGATCACAGCATGTGCGCCCTCTTGTGTCTAAATTAAGGATTAACTGACCACGGATTAAAAAAAACATCAGGCCTTTCCTGGTTACCCTAAGAACACATTCTGTGCAGACCATTTGAGAATTCTTGAGAAAAGAGTTATAATCACTGTACCTTGAACAACAAATGGGCCTCCGGTGATGCTACCTGCAGCTGGTTAAATAGGAGGAGGTGCTAAGGATGGAGATAGTTCAAGTATAAAACACTTTTCCACTGTGACTTGACTCAAACACCAAATACAAACTAGAGGTATTGCAGTCCCACCCTATAACCTACGGTCTGTTGACAGAGACGGCTCTTTAACTAGCCATAGCGGGAATCTTTGGAGTCAGTTGTAGGTCAGGGTTGCTATGAACCAGTTTAGGACAGAGGAGCAAAAGGGACCCTGAGAAATGTAGTTTTGATAGTCTTATGGATGGATTTGTCATCCAAGTTAAAACAAATGGAAGTCCTGCTTCTAAAACGCCACATGATGATCTTTCACATTTATTTGTCAAGAGGATCTGATCAGCAGAATCAGTTGTGAATATCAGTGTGACTGATTTTCTCTTGCATTGATCCACACAGGTACATCTTTAAGAATGAGAAGAAGGTGGGTATTCAAGAACTTGGACCACGCTTCACCCTAAAACTTCGCTCTCTTCAAAAGGGGACCTTTGACTCCAAATTTGGGGAATATGAATGGGTTCACAAGGTGAGTCTTCAGTTATTATTAGTCTGCTATCTGCTACTACTAGTTTATTAAATGAAATGATTCAATTCTATTATAAGTTACCTGAATTAAAAGGTAATTATAGTACTAACCTGAAAACGTACTAATGACCCATCTTTCTGTCTCTTCTATAGCGTCATGAGATGGACACCAGTCGTAGAAAATTCCACCTGTGAACAGTCTTTCTGCTGTGTAGCACCACACTTCTATCTCCCTCTTCCTCTCCCTCTCAGTCTCTCTCTCTCTCTCTCTCTCTCTCTCACTCACTCACTCTCACAAACACACACACACACACACACGAATGAATAAATATTTGTTTTTGCATTTTTTTTGTCATCCAAACTACATATGTTGTTTTGAGTCTTTGGCAATAAAATGTAAAGTTGTTCAAACATGTTATGTAGCATTTACTCTTCGACTAATAGATAATGAGGGCAGACACAGTGAATATTCCTATGCGTGTGTGTCTCACATCCTGCTGGGAAAAAAATGGAATAGTGGGGGAGAAAACAGAAAGCATTGTCGTTGTTTAAGTCACATGTTGTAATTAGCCCCAAAAGTAAGCAATTTCGTACTTACAGGCTGAAAAATCTTTGAAAAGTTATGGAAAGTTTTTGACATTTTGTCAGTGAAAATGGGTGGGAACCCTACAGTAAAAATAAAAGGGCAGAAATAATATAATAACACAATCTTGAGATGTGGGTAACTTCTCTTAGGTCAAAATAACACCTTTTTCATTGATATTAATGATGTATTAGTTATATATTTTTTTATTCTAACTGTTGTCAAAAGATGCACTTGCTTTCTGCACATCTATCACTTCAACTCGTTTTTTTCTTTGGTTAGGCTAACTTTTGTGTTGCCCGGGTATGACAAAACCAAGGGTTAATGCCGATAGTGTTGGACAAAGCATGAGCTTGAAAGGGAGATTTTATTGCTTCTTTGTAGCCTACTTACTGCTCACTAGACATGTTATGGAGTAGCCTACCATATAAATACCATAGTTACCGTTACGTTGAAGTAGGTGCATCGGCGTATATTTTTCACTACACTAGCTATTCTATCCTTCCAAATTTTAATATCCTCAATTTGATGTCGATTTGAGACTAGCATTTATAGTTGCTGTTCCCGTAACGATGAGGCTTACCATCTCAGTGTTTGATTACACAAGATTGTAACTTAGCAGTGCGGTCCACTCCCACGGAGGGATACCAAGAGATCGCTTGAGTCTAGGGAACACGATTGGAGAATTCTTGCGTGTTCGATAAATGGTAAATGTAGGCTACCCAAACCTTTCCAATTGCCTAGCATGATGATGAACCACAGAGGAAGACGCCTAAGCTCTGAGGTATGTCGGTAGTTCAATAGTGTCTCAACATACTTCATCAGTTAACGTTATCAAAATGTAAAATGCTTTGTGTTTAAAATGGAAATGAAGGAAATTTATGTGTACGCATTTCTTTGTGATCTGGGACAGTGTTTGGAGTTACACGTACTCTGTGTGCCTATTGAACTGTGGAATTCAAAAAGAAACACAATTTCATCTGAAGTCATTGATAATTTCATATCTGCAGGGCTTATAAGGTAAGTTAAAATAGTTAACACACAGTAGCCTAATAACCATAATCCTGTAGCTTAATAAAGTAAAACTCCCTATTTTTGTCCCAGGGTTTATCCAGATATCACACTGAAAGCACTTAGAGATGAACTTGGGGTCCTACTTGGTGGAGACATCATAATTGACAGATACTCCTTCCTAAAATGTGTTGGTAGAAGTCTGGCACTGGTAAAATTGATTTATAACTTAGAAGAAACTATGAACTATTGTGGGAAGGTGGCATGTGGTTTACATGTTGAAATGTATATTTCCATCACAGGTCAAGCCCAAACAAGAAAGAGAACTCAAAGTAAAAGCCTTCTCACCTCCCTATGTAAGTTAACAACCTGTTTGGATTCATACTGGGTACATTTCACCAAATGAAATTCAGCAACTCTTCCATTGGTCCATGATTTGTCTTTAGGCCCCTTATCCTGAACTGTACCTGTTGCCCTCTTTTCTGGACACCAGTGGAAGCACGCGGTCACACTCACACACCTCAGAGATGCAGAGTTACAGCTCAAACCCACACACCAGCTTTCGCTCAGAGCCATTAACATCAATAGCCACGGAATCAAAAGAGCCTGTCCGGTTTCCTGAAATAAAAAAGCTGTCCAATCAGCCTCCAACTCTTAGTCTGGATGGTGATGGTGGCGGTGTTGACGATGATAGCTTAATTTCCAGTGAGGACAAAGAGGAAGATGGTTCTTCTTACAATTCAGGATGGGGAGAAGACCACAGCCAAAACGAGAACATTCGTGAGCAGCTTCATACCAAAAAAGGTAAGAATAGTAGGCCTATGATTGACATAGATAAAGGAATTGGCAGCAGTCCCAATGTGTATTTTAATTCATTGTTTAAAACATCTGTGTGTTTGTGTAACGTATGAAAGAATCAAGCTGAATAGAGTTAGTATTAGTATTAAGAGTATCAGTAATATCCTGTCATTTTAATCAGACAGCAAATCTTGTGGCACTGTCATTTTTGACAAGAAAACATTACAGCTCTTTTTGATGATATAGGACGTAATCAGCTATGTTTATTGGTGTTGGCTGAACATTTTCAATTTCTCAGGAAATCCCGACAAGTTATGCCCAGCCAGAACGGTCAGTTCGGCAACAAAGAAATGTTCCACAAAGAGAATCCAAACCAGAGACTCAGGAGTGCCTGACTCCGTGGAGGATGTGGACAGCTTATCTCTCAACCAAGACAGGTCTCCCTGACACGCCTACATTCCATAATATTCCCAGATGTATTACTACCTAACATCTATATGGTATGCATACTTTTTTATATTATTATTTGTACACAGAAAATACAGAGACAACAAAAACAACAGAATCGAGTATACAAAAGAGGTCAGTTTGACATTCCTTTTTTTGACAAAGAAACTGAGGTCGTCCATTCGGGGGGGGGTGACACAGTAACTGTGAATAGCTGTGTGTCTGGGGGGGGGTGACAGTAGCTGTGAATAGCTGTGTGTCTGGCGGGGGGGGCGTTCTACATGCTCAGGAAGTCCCAGACGGTTGCTAATGACTCATGCGGTTTCTTGTAAATGGGCCGTGAGCTTTTGTTTAATGCCGAGATGTCAAACCCAGCAGGTGGTCTGTTTTTTACTGGTATACTGTGTAATACAGGCCATAACATTAGGCATGTTGTATTTCTTTATGCAAAGCTTCTTTGATGAGATGTTTTTTCAAAGGTCAAGGCTCATTGTTTGTGTCTCTTAAGTGTTCTCCAACAGCAGCTTCCTCCTATATAATCACTGCAAGAAAACCTGTGGTCACCGTCTTCTCGACTAACAGTATGACCAAACTCCATTCACATCCTTGCTCAGTGCTGTGGTGTGCTATGCTGCTGTAGAACCCAGTTCACGCCTCCAACTGTTCTCCTCAGGGCAGGAGCTACTGGAGGAAGTCCGAATGGTGATGGAGGAGAGAAAGCAGTTGGAACGGATTAGACAAGACCTTCTGAGGAAGGGCAAAGACCTTCTGGCTCTCAACAGACACCGGAGGAATCAAGGTATTATCAACAACAACATTTATATAGTGCTTTTCAAGGCAACCAAAGCGCTTTACACTGAAGGGGGAACCCTCACCAACCTGGGTGATGCACGGCAGCCATTATGCACCAGAACACCCACCTCACATCAGATCAAAGTATCAGCGTGTGAGATGAGGATGATCCCTGTCTTACACCAGAAGTGGTGTTGCAGCAGCAACAACAATGGACTTGCTCTACCACCACTGCTGACTTACTCTACTCCCCTAGTCAGCGTGTAACAAAGCATACTCAAAGCTATATGTAGCACGCAGCAATAGCCACTCATACTAGAAACACGATATATGATTTTTGACGATATGGTATGATTTTAACTTCAAATCTATTATTGCCACTTGCCAAAACGCCTATTCGGCTGAATTAACGGTGGACGTGCTCTATAGTATAGAGCATGTCCTTATATTTAGTTCAAGTCAATTGGAGTGAGTTGAAGAGCAAAGCAGTCAGGTCACACTTGCTGCCCATGCTGAATCAGTGCCTGTATAAAACAGTCTGTGACTGTACTTTAAGTCTAATCTAACACATTCAGATATTCCTACATTTCAGTATGACAGATAGACCTGCAGCATTTTCTTTTAACTAGTGTGAATGCAAGAGCAGGTCACTATGTTATCAATGCATTTTTCATCTAAAATAGGCCTTACAGATGTCTGAATTTATCCTAGGACACATCTGGTCCAACACATTCGGATGTAGTCTGTATCTTTTTTCAGCTCGTAATGGCTGGAAGAGGAAATATTTTGATACCAAGAAAGCTACGGCACCCCTGGAAGAAAGCCTGAAGAATGTCCGGCAGGAACTGGAGACTTTCTACAACAAACTCTTGCAACAGCTACAAGCGAGAGAAGGCAGAAAGAAACACAGACGTCTGGGGAAAGTCTCCAGCATTAAAGTGAGTATTAATGTGCCCTGCAACATAGATATGGCCATATTAATTGGATAACCAGTTGAATGTCATCAATTAACTATAAACCTTTTCAGAATGATCTGATCATCCAGATTATGACAGAGAGCTACGAAATAGATGATTTAAGAAGGAAGGTAGAAGACTGCAAAATGAAACTGGAAACAGAGCAGAAGGTTTGTCAAATTTTCCTACATTGTTGTTGACCAAACTAATTTTTACAGCTAATCAATTTTCTCCCAACTATTTCAGCTAAGAGTACAAGCGGCCACAGAACGACAAACACTGAAGGCTGAGCTGGCTTCAAAGAAATCACAGCCTTCTGTCTACAAGTCACCTGTAGATGTTGGAGGCAGCGGGCAGCAGTATACCAAACCTCCTGCAGTGCAGAAACAAGCCTGACCCATAGGAAATCGGACCATAGAGCTTGAACATATTTCAGTAAAAATATTTAAAGGCATAATCTGTGATCCAAAACCCTTTTTTTCCCTTTAAATCTATAGAATTGCTCATCATCGCCTGCTAGCTGTGTTTTGGTTCTATATATATAAAAAACAAAACATAGATTGATTCAACTCAAGGATCACGGATTGCATTTTTAAGGACATGTTTTTAGTGAGGAATGTAATATGTTTATTTGGCAAGAAGTGTTACGTTCTAAGCTTTGTTAGGGATTTTATAGGGATAATTAAGAGGTTGAAGACTTTTGTAAATATTATTGTTTATTGCACGTGTTGAGGTGTATTACAAAGAGGGAACAAAACAAATAATTCTTATGTAAAACTGATTGAATAAAGCTGCCGTTAAATCTGATGGCATGGACAAGTACCCCTGAATGCCAGAGGAAGCTGCCTCTACTGCCCCTCTGGAGACAATACAGCGTGTTGACTCTAAGACATACTTTTCACCTCCAAGGTGACTTCCCCCCATTCAGTTTCCCTGGTTGCTACCAGAGCATTCCACATGTCTCTGCTCTGTTGCTGGGCGACAGGGTTGTTGCTGTAGTCCAGAAGGTTGCCGTTCCACATGCCGATGCCTCTCAAGCCAAACTTGTTAACGTAGGCTGCCTTCAGGGAGATGCTCTCTGGGTCGTCGTACCACACCTGGTGGATCTGGCCGTCTGCATCCTGAAAGAGATAATTTAGAGGTATTTGAATTTAAAATGCAAAATGTAGGCTTTGGGCTGATTAAGGTTTGGCTAAAACCTGGCTTTGTGGCTATTACAAGCCCTTTCTAATGAAGTTCATCTTCAAAGCTAGTCATTTGTGACCCCTTGGTATGCCCATTTATTGTGTACAGTAAAACACAGTGTTAACCTAACCAAGATAAAGCACAAAGATCTCAGAATAACAGTGTGGTTGTGTAACTACATTGTGTTGACTGACTGCACAACTCAGTCAAGCACCTGCCCGGACTCAAACCCGCAACTTGCGGCAACTCGGATAGGGAGGCAGGAGTGGTAACAACCCATGGGTGCTAGAATCTCTTACTAGCACGTCTCTCAAGGCATCAGGAGAGAGGTTTACTAAACAAATACATGCTGCACAGCTAGCGTACCAGCTGGCTACCATTACACTTGCACAGCACAGTGAAGACTTTACTTTGTAGTTGTAGTAAGGCGACTGCTGCTCCACGTCCCACATCCTGCCAGACATGGAGCTGTTGATCTGCTTCATCATGAAGCTGTAGGGAATCTGACGCCCAGCCGCATCGCTGCATGGGGCCCCACGGAACGGAACCTTCTGGATTTCACACGCTCCACCCTACAATACAAACAAACTGGTCAGCCCAGAGCCTTATAGATATCCTTTATATGGCTCTGGGTCAGCCTATTAGAATGAGAATGTTACTTTCTATAGAATGAGAATGTTACTCTTTAGGGAAAAAAGACTGGAACTGGTAATTTTGAAATTGTATTTTGATATAAAATGAATTCAATGATTGTACATAACATTTGACCAAAATTTAAAGGCTATTCTATATCATCTCTCCAAACAACACAAACTAAATATTTGCTTAACTGATTAGGTGGTAGCAGTGCTGCAAATATTCAGACATGTGTTTATGAATCCCACAACTGTGCAGAACTGACGGATATCAGCATTGCAAAAACCTGGCATTTGGTACCTGTGAGAAGGTTAGACAGGGGTAATCATACCCATACCAAGGCACCCCCATGACGAGTTTCCTTGGATCAATCTTCATCTTTATGTACTGCTCATATGCTGAAAGAGAAACAGAAACTTAGGCAATGTCAGCTTGGACTGTGTGGCCTGTAAACTCCCTTGTCTGCTTCACCCTGGTGTGAGTCCCTCACTCACCTGTCAGTGTCTGGGTGTAGGGTGCGTTAGCCAAGGCCATGCAATCTCCCCATATCTGACTCTGCTCATCATATGACATCACAAAGAGCAGATCACAGGAATCAGCGATGGCAGAGTAGTCATAGCAACGTTTGTCTATACATTTGGGAGACCACGCCACATCAAAAGATACCTGTGAGTAAAAATGTAAAAAGCAAATTGAGTTGAACTGCTTAAGAAAAAATACTTCAAATTTTGATAAATCTGTCGTCTTTACCTGGGAACCATGAATCTCTTTGTGAAAAGCATCTGTGGTCTCTTTGACTAATGCCGTCAAAGCAAAATACTCTGGAGAGTTCTCCTCTACAGCCTGCTCTATGTCAATATTGATGCCATCCATGAACTGTCTCTTTGCCAAGCTGACTTTCTCCTTGATCCAGATAGTCCTGTTGGTGGGATCTACCATTGCTGAGACTGACACATCCCCTGAACGCAACCAAAATAGCACAAGTCTGTTAACTTTAATATTGTGTTGTAGGTTATTATAATACATTGCACAATGACTAAGCTTACTAAAATAGAATTATTGTCCAAATTATATGCTAGAACTTGCCACCTGTTTGACATATCCTATAGTTCTTCAATTGCCCGATCCATCCACTAGATGGGGCCATTCAATCTAGGCTCAATCATTGAAAGTGGACTTATACACAGGCTTGTCATGTTGTGAAGTTTACTGAAGTGTCTGTCTGTCGCTGATGTGTAACTGATTAAATGGTAAGGGGGGTGTATTGACCGTCGACACACACACATTGTTTATATTAGCCTACCTTTCAGAACAAGCCGGACTCCTTTGGAATGGGCAAAACACATTAGTTCTGCATCATACTGTCCAAAGGCAGCGATGGTCGTCAATTTGGTCCAGTCGTAAGACTTCCATGACTTTCCACCGACATCAAACACAAACACCTGACAAAAAAGCAAGAGGCATTATTCTTTATTATCCCTGATACATATATCTAATAAGAAGTTCACGACAAAAGCGAAACTGACGTTTTAGCGTTACTACCTCAAATTGAGTCTCGTTTTGAATTTGTTTACAGAGTTCCTGTTCCATGCAAGGACAGTCGTCGTCATCAACCCCGAATGCGCTGAAGAACAGCGCGCTTAGAACTGTGAACAATACAATTCGTAAAGAGCCCTCCATTGAACCACTTTTACCTACACCGGATTGTTCAATTTATTTTGCCACAAATGCGAGGAAGAGAGTCATCTGTCATGTGAGCACCAGCGCCAATTGTGCTATTTGTCAAAGTAAGAGACCTTGTGGTTCTCTATCGCACATACCCGAACCGAATACGGAAATTGAAGCATATTGTCACGTGTCAGGATGGCCGAGCGGTCTAAGGCGCCAGACTCAAGGTGACAATCCTTCCATACAAGTGGGTGTTCTGGTCTCTGAATGGAGGCGTGGGTTCGAATCCCACTTCTGACATGTATTTTATTGACAGCTAATAGGCCTACAGCTATTCCCTAACCGATTAACATCTAGATTGGCTCATGTAAACCTCAACTAAATTGGCATTAACTTGGGTGTCACAATACCGTATCCTAAATCCTATAGGCTACAAAGCATCATTGACCTTTCGGCCTCTGAATAAGCTGGAATGTTGATTTTAACCGCTAAACCCACATTGTCAGGGTCAGGGAATGCTAGTTACAAAGCTACAAGACTTTACCACATTAACCCATAGATGCAAAAGTGGGTCAAAAATGACCCGGTGTGGTTGTTTTCTTGCAATATCATTGTAATGAAAAGTTGTTCGCATTTAATATTCCATGTTCCTCAAAAAGCATGTTTTTTTTTATCATCCCATTGAAATACATCCACAATACTGGTAAAATACTACACATGGTAACACTGACAATTCTAAGGGCTTAATAGAAGGTCCACAGGTGATTAATGTCAACTAAATTGTGGGCTTGTGTCGATAGATAGATAGATAGATAGATACTTTATTGATCCCCAAGGGGAAATTTAAGGGTCTCAGTAGCATACAGACATAACACACAACATGCACTTACAGCAGAAATGGTAAACATAAGTATAAGTGTAAACATATAGCTAAACTCCACTGTACAATAAAGACAGTAGAAGATAAGAAAGATAAGAAAACTAACAAAACTAAATACTAAATATACTATATAAACAAAATTTAAAAAGTCCAATGTGCTTGAGGGTGATCAAGCATAAGACGCTTGTAGTGACAGGGCCGGGACTGGTGAGGTGCTCAAGGGAGTGAGTGTCATGGTGAAGGTGCAAAAAGTAGTCCAACCATAGTCCTTAGTTATGTGTGCCTGGCAAGGTGCTCAAGAGAGTGAGTGTCATGGTGAAGGTGCAAAAAGTAGTCCAACAGTGCAACTGTGCAAGAAAAAGGTCTAGAGACCAGCATAAATAATATGGACAAATAGGAGAGTAAAGTATAATGTAGAAAAGGTAATATAAAAAAACTATGTCAGTGCAAGAACAGGTTGCACACATGATCAAGCCTGACCGCAGCCATTGATCATGTGTGCTATAATATAGCATGAAAAACAGTGTAGCAGTAAAACAGTAGTGAAAACATTAGGCTATGGACATTAGTAAAACAGTAGTAAAACAGTAGTAAAGCAGTAGTGGGCAGTCAGTACTCAAACATGGAGAGGGTGGAGAGGCAGACAGACTAAGCAGAGAAGTCTATCTCTCCTCTTCCCTTTAGTGAGGCATTGAACAGTTCAATGGCCCTGGGGACAAATGACTTCCTCAGCCTTTCAGTTGTGTATGGCAGTGAGCGAAGTCTCCAGCTGATCAAGCTCTTTTGGTTTTTAATAGTGCTGTAGAGTGGATGACATTCATTGTCCAAGATGTTGATCAGTTTGTTCAGGGTCCTTTTGTCAGATATTGAAGTGATGCACTCCAGTTCAGCTCCCACTACAGAGCCAGCCTTCCTTACCAGCCTGTCGAGTCGCCCAGCATCCTTCTTCTTTGTGCTTCCTCCCCAGCATACCACTGCATAGAATAGGGCGCTGGCCACAACAGACTGGTGCCGAAATAAAAAAAGATTTTCCACAGTGCCCTACAAAAATAACAGAGGAGTCATGTGCAGCAAGTAGGCCTACAGCTGCACACAACTTACATGCCACTGTGGAACAGGTCTCATTTTTTGGTGAAGTACTTAGGAACCATACATAGGAATGGTATTACCTAGCCTCGTGAGACCATCCTGATCTTGCGAGCTTTCAAGGTTTCACTCGCAGATCAGTCTGGCAACTTTTCGTTAAAGAGAATTTGGAGCAGTTCACCAAACGAACGTCCAATCAGCATTGGCTTTGAGGCGGGTTGAGGTGTGATGCAACGAACAACATGACGGCATCCACAGATGAAATGAGCATAGCTATTATATCGTGCAAGTTTTATTCAAATTAGAAAGTATTCCTGGGTAAGCTGTGAAGCTATGAGTCTCAGCCATGCAGCTGGGAGGAATGAACGACATAGACATCCTCCACGGCCGATTCCAGTTCATAATGGAGGAATATACTTTCTTCAGAACATAGGGCCTACCGTGAAAACTTGATGGGAATTGTCGTTGATTAGGTTCATGTCACATACAAATGGTAAGTTAAAACATCTTAACGTAAGTTAAGTTACCTATAATTGTAAACGAAGGCATTAGAAGAACACTTTGTTCATCTAATTGGTTGATTGGGCCCATCGATAACCACCAAAGGTGGTGATAGACAGATGGTTTATCCAATCAGCTAACCAGTATTTCCGCCTCTTCCCAAAAGTTCTTCAATGAAAATTTTCCAGATGGATATGCGGAGCAAATCCATCTGGCGGAGTCAGGTTAGGTATTACCAGACCCTGAATACTCTCAATGGACCTTCCCGGTCTGTCAATCATGTATAGGCTAAAAACTAATCAGATTGTCAGAAGTTTCACCTTTTGTCCCACAAACAAATGGTGGCTCTGGTGGTGTGTGCATAGATATCAGTCGCAGGTGCGCAATAATTATAGCAAGAAAAGGATTAATGGAAACTGAAGTGTTTTCTTAGGTAATGTTATAACCCCAAAATGAGCTACTACAGAAGATGAAGAAGTATTGTCGGCATAGTGAAGCAGCGGTAATGTCACCGCCTGACAATCGGTCAGGTGGAAGCCCAAGTCGCTTTGAAAAGCATCTGCAAAATACCAGTCAACTTAACTTATACTGTATGTGTCCTCACCATAGTATATGATATATAATTATGGTATGTGAAAATATTTGGTTTTTAAATGTTGTGAGATAGGCATTGTAAGCAAAGGCAGAAAAAGCCTTCTTTCATAGGTACAGTAGGCTGTGTAAACACCAAAGGCATTAAGTCAATGACAGCCTTTGACTAAAAACCTTTAGAAAAATATCTTTAATCCAGACTCTAAATCATTTCGCGACCCCTCCAAAACCTTTGGCGACGCCCCTGGGGAACAGAAGGATGATACTGCAATGTTGGCAAATGACTCCTCAAGACAGAGGTAACGAATGCAAATACTATTGTACAATGTATACAATGCAAAATGCTATTCACTTGTATGTTATTTAAACTCCTGTAAACCTGTTATAGACAGTGCAAAACATGGGAATATTTTGAGTAAAGACAAAACATATTTATTGAAGCACACGCATGCTCAATGGTGTTTTAAGTCCCCAACGTCATCTTCCAGGCAGCGCTGCCACCGTCGACTTAAAGGCACCTAATCCTAAACCTAACCCTAACCTTAACTCATGCCTAACCCTAGTGCCTTCCAGGCTGCGCTGCCTTGAAGACAACGTTAGGGGCTTAAAACATCAAGAAACCATATACACATACAGACACACCCTAATATATATATATATATATATATATATATATATATATATATATATATACTGGAATATGAAATTATCACTTTTCATTACATAGATATTGCAAGAAAACAACCACACAGGGTAATTTATTACCTACTCATGCATCTAAGGATTAATATGGTAAAGTGTAACTAGCACCATTGGATTTCTTGACCCTTGCAGTGTGAGTTTAGCAGTTAAAATCAACATTCCAGTTTATTCAGAAGTCGAGATATTAGGCTACAATTTTAAACTTCAATATGGCCGCCATATAGACATCTGAGCAAATGCAAACATTGATTTTCTGACTCCTTATACAGTACCCTTTCCAAAAATGTATAGTTTAGCAAATCCCCCAAAAATTCCCACAAAGGTTAAAAACTGAATATAATGAACCTGACTATTGAGATGAGTTGGAATGAGGCTGCCTAATGTTCTACAATAGTACATCTCAGTGTTTAAAGAATACTTGTGTAACTTGAACATTGACATTCCCTTTGGTAATATCAACAGTAAAAGCCAGGGTAACCTAACCTGGGGCAGATCTGGAAGTTACATGCTCTTACACGCCTCTACTGCAAAAAGCTCCGTTGGTCATCACACCAGTCTGGTTAATGATAAACTGAACCACTGATATGTGGCAGCAAAATGTCATTATAAAAGGTCTGTCCATCCTTGTTGTCTCTTACAGTACATCCCCAAATGATGAGGGTCCTTGTGCTTGCCCTGGCTATAGCCTTTGTGGGTACGTTTGTCTGTAACTGTGTCTGTTGACCTGTCTGTAATACTAGAACGGAAATGAGATGATACTGAATTCAAATTACTGTATGGCATATGGTTTATGTCATTGTTTTTTTTTTGTTTGTTTCTCTCATCACAGCTGGTCAGCATGTGAACCTTGGTAAGTTGCAGGTCAACCTGAAAGTAAAGTCCAAAATGTTTTTGTTGTACATTCTGAATTCTGCCATAAATAAATATACATTTCTTCATAGCTCCTGAGTTTTCTCCCTCTAAGACCTACGTGTACAGATATGAGGCTCTGCTTCTTGGTGGACTTCCTGTGGAAGGTCTGGCCAAAGCAGGACTAAAAGTCAGCAGCAAGGTTCTCATCAGCGCTGAGGCTCAGAACACCTACTTGCTGAAGGTAACCTTCAATTACCTGTGTTGTAACTGTTTAGGGATACCTATTATGATGGTGTTTTATCAGTGCAACAGTACTGATGGTATCTCTGTTTCATTCTCTTTTTTAACTACCTGTGTACATGTTTGGTTTTTACATAAGGCATACTATACATATTTGGTGTGTAGTTTTAGCCTCAAATTGTGGGGCTAGCAGACAAAAATGACATTGTTTCAAACTTTACCAAAAACATATCGATTGTTCATGCAAGCACCATTCTCCCTTTAAACTGAACTGAAGCTCCATTTGTTCTGGGTGCAGTGGCAGAAATAAATTTCGATGAATTTATCCTTGTAAAATTGTGATTCCAATTTTATTCCAAGCTTGCAGATCCTGAGATCTTAGAGTACAGTGGTGTCTGGCCAAAGGACCCCTTCGTCCCAGCCACCAAGCTCACCTCAGCACTGGCTTCTCAGCTTCTGATTCCCATCAAGTTTGAGTATGCTAATGGTGTGGTTGGCAAGGTGTTTGCCCCCACTGAAGTCTCCGCCACAGTTCTGAACATTCACAGAGGTATCCTCAACATTCTTCAGCTCAACCTCAAGAAGACCCAGAATGTTTATGAACTGCAAGAGGTAAGGCCAAAACCCAAAAAGATCATCTTGTGTTCAGTCAGTGTAATGGCAGGTAACTAGCATGTCCATTTTTAACCAAAAGGCTGGAGCCCAGGGAGTGCTCTGGGGACAGTTGGCCGTGTAATGTAAATGACATAAAAGTCCCTTTGGATATAACCGTTTGCTAAAGGAATAAATGTAAATGTAATAAACGTTAATCGCTGCTCTTCAGGCTGGAGCCCAGGGAGTGTGCAAGACCCACTATGTCATCAGTGAGGATGTCAAGGCAGAGCGCATTCTTGTCACCAAGTCCAAGGATCTCACCAACTGCCAAGAGAGGATCATCAAGGATTTGGGCCTGGCTTACTTGGAAACCTGTGCTGAATGCCAGCTGGTAAGGGACACAGCCCATCTAGCTCAGATGTAACTTGATATGAATGATGATGTGTGTTGTACTTGTACAGTCCATGCTGGCTGTTAATCAGTCCACTTTTAACCCCATAGAAATCAAAGAGCCTGACTGGAGTCGCAACCTACAGCTACATCATGAAACCAACCCCCACTGGTGCTCTGCTCACTGAAGCCACAGTGAGGGAACTCCATCAGGTCACACCTGTTGCTGAGATGGATGAAGCTGCCCAAATGGAAGCCAAGTATGAGCTTTTACCAGAATTTTAAAATAGATTTCATATATTGTGATATTGTTTTTCTTCTTACTTATTGTATACATTACTTTAGTCAGACCTGTGTATCCCTGGGCCCCTTTCTATGTTTTAACTGTTTTGCCCAACCTCTCTTTTGCCATGTAAAGCACGTTGGGTCAACTCCTGTTGTTTTTTAAATGTGCTATATAAATAAAAGTGACTTGACTTAATAACTATAAATACAAAGCCTTGTAATTGTAAACTAAATGTGTTTTTTCAGACAAAGCCTGACCTTCCTGGAGGTTGAGAGGGCTCCAATTGTACAGGCTAGTGCTGAATATGTGGCACGTGGTTCACTGCAGTATGAGTTTGCAACTGAAATCCTTCAGACTCCTATTCAGCTTATCAAAATTACTAACCCAGTGACTCAGGTAGGGCTTCAGGTTGACAGCATTGTCCCTCCGATCATAACTTTTGAAAATATTCTTCTCTATAAAGTTTTTTATTTATTTATTTACATTTGTCCTCAGGCAGTGGATATTCTGCATCATCTGGTTGCAACTAATGTGGCTAAGGTCCATGATGATGCACCTCTGAAGTTTATCCAGCTGATCCAGGTCTTACGTGTTGCCACCTTGGAGAACCTTGAGGCCATCTGGGCTCAGTTTAAGGCCAGACCAGAATACAGGTGTGTTATTATTACATCTGTCAAGGAGCTGTGTTTGTCTGTATGACTGTATGATTACACGGCCTGTATATCTATATAAATCAGTATTATTGCTGCAGGCGCTTTATCTTGGATGCCATTCCTGTTGTTGGAACACCAGCTGCTGTGAAGTTCATCAAAGAGAAGTTCTTGGCTGAAGACATCAGCGTTTCTGAAACTGTTCAGATTCTTTTGGCTGCTGTACACATGGTTCCTTCTGATCGGGAGATCATCAGACTCATCTCTGTATGTTGACATGAGTATTGTACATTTTCGTTAAACATTCTCTAAAAGGACACTATTCATAACTCTTCTCTTCTAATCATACAGTCCCTGGCCCTCAATCACAAAGTTCAGGCAAACCCTGTTCTGCGTGAGATAGCTATGCTGGGATATGGTACCATGATTGCCAAGTACTGTGCTGCCGTTCCTTCTTGCCCCGCTGAACTCCTGAAGGTGAATGTTTTACGTGTATTTTCAGTATT
Source organism: Alosa sapidissima (assembly GCF_018492685.1). Lineage (NCBI taxonomy): Eukaryota > Metazoa > Chordata > Actinopteri > Clupeiformes > Clupeidae > Alosa > Alosa sapidissima. The sequence goes on along the minus strand of NC_055968.1, from coordinate 10,246,030 downwards.
CATCTTTCTTCTGAATGACTTTGTTTTCCTTTGGACTAATATGATTATTTTGTAATCCTCAGCCCATCCACGAGCGTACAGCTGAGGCTATTGCTAAAGCTGATGTTAATGAAATCACCCTGCTGGTCAAAGTTCTGGGTAATGCTGGTCATCCTTCCAGTCTTAAACCAATCATGAAGATCCTCCCTGGATTTGGCTCCACAGCTGCTGCCCTCCCGGTCAGAGTTCAGACTGATGTTATCTTGGCCCTGAGGAACATCGCTAAGAGGGCGCCTATGTTGGTAAGTGTAACAGGACAGCCACTCCATGCAGTTTACTTCACAATTTATTTTATTTGATAGGGACAGTGCTTATTAATCAACAGATTACATCTACATTTATTCACTTAATAGACATTTTTTTTTATTTATCCAAAGCTACTAACTTATGTCAATTATATTACATGTCCCCGGTGCTCAAGGGCACAACGGTGGAAGCTGGGAATTGAACCCACAACTAACTCAGATTTAGCCACATGGGCTAACTTTCATCTGTTGTCCCTATCCAGTTCCCCAAGATGATTGATTGGTGTCTTTCTTTGTGAGGTGACCTGTCTCATTTCTGGCCCAGGTGCAACCAGTGGCCCTTCAGCTGTTCATGGACAAGGCCCTTCACTCCGAGCTGAGGATGGTGGCCTGCATCGTGTTGTTTGAGACTAAACCCGCTGTGGCTTTGGTGTCCACTCTCGCCAATGTGCTGAAGAAGGAGACCAACATGCAGCTAGTCAGCTTTGCCTACTCCCACATGAAGTCTCTGTCCAGGAGTACTGCCCCAGACCTGGTCACTGTGTAAATATTGACTCAAGTTTTGTTCACTGTTTATTTACTATTATACAAGAGTTAGGTCCGGTCAAACTATTTATTAATTTCTGATTGGGCAAGAGGCATTCTATGAGTCATCATGAGTGCAATATGTCAGGGTATCCCCACTCGGGCGTTTTGCAACTAGTGATCTTGCATTGAACTATCCAACGCAAACGTTCCATTTATTCAAAGCGAGAGAGAGAGCAGCGATTTTATAACATCACAATTAAGTGAGAAAATGGAGTAAAACATAGGTACATAGGTGAATGTTCAAATAAATATAAAACATAGACAAGTAAGTAGCAGATCCGCAGAAGTATCCGAAACCCACACTTGAGAGATCACAGATATTTGATCAGAAAATGACTTAAGTACGGAGCCCAGGAGGTGTCATTGCAAGATATTATTATTATATTATATATCGAGAGAATGTGCACTCATTTCACTTAATTGTGGTTTCATTTTACTAGATTGTGTGCACAATTTAGTATATTGTGTGCTCATTTCACTAAATTGTGGTTTCATTTTACTAGATTGTGTGCACAATTTAGTATATTGTGTGCTCATTTCACTAAATTGTCCGCACATTTTTTGAAATAGTGTGCTCATGCACAATTTAGTAATATGAGCATACTATTTAGTAAAACAATTTAGTAAAATGGGCACACAATTTAGTCAAATGAGCGCACATTTTCTGGATATACCAAAGAAATCTTGCAATGACCCCTCCAGGGTTTCGTGCTTAAGTAAAAGTAATCTATAAGCATACCACTTAAGTAAGTCTTAAATTATATATTATTTACAGTACTTAAGTATGCCTAAACAAAAGTGCTATTAATGAAAAGCAAGCTGTTCGAATTTGACTATAGCTCCTTACAACATACAGTTAGGAACAAGATTCATACCCCTGGCAAATCTTGATTTAATGTTGATTTTCTCTTAACCAATATGTTTGTTCTGACACTGTCACATGCCAAAAGGTTGTAAGACAATGTGGTAGAAATATGGAATCAGAAAAAGAAGCGTTTTCATTTTTTATCCAAATTATTCATACCTTTTTTAAATAATCAATGGAAACATTTTTATTTGCCATCACAGCTTTCAAAATGGTTCTTATAACTACCACACCTCTCCATGTCTCCTCAAGACCGCACCTTTTTAGCAGCAATCCGAATTTTGAGGCAGGAACGATTCGTTGACATCACTCTGGCCTTGTGTTCACTTATGGATTGAGGTCTGGACTCTAAAATGTTGATATTGTTTTCTGTTAACCATTTCTTGCCTTGTTTGGCTGTATGTTTAGGATCATTGTGTGGTTTAATGGTCCAATGCCACCTCTGAATCTGAATGTAGCCCTTTGTTTTAGTGTTACTATTTACTTTGAGAAGGTCACCAGGTCCCACTAGTTGAAAAACATCCCAAAAGAATAATTTTCTCACCCCCAACACTTGATATGGTCATGGCATCATTGGGATTTAATGCTTATTTTTTATGCCAATCACAAGGCCAGAGTGATGGCAAAGAATCTTTCATGCCGCAAAACCTGAATTGCTGCTAAAAAGGTCAACAATCATTGTGGAGACATGGAGAGGTGTGGTAGGTATTACAAGAACCATTTTGAAAGCTGTGATGGCAAACAAAGATGTTTCCATTGATTATTTAAAAAGGGTATGAATAAGTTTGGACATGGAATTTTTCATAAAAATGTCTTTTTCTTATTCCATGTTTCTACCACATTGCCTTACAACCTTTTGGCACGTGGCAGTGTCATTTTCAGTCAAAATAAACATATTGGTCAAGAGAAAACCAGCATTAAATCAATATTTGCCAGGGTACATAGGCCTTGGTGTGCTATGTCTTCATTCATTGCTGTGTTCCGTAGTGACATCAGGTCAGATAATCTCGGGGTTGCAAATATCTACTTTTTACTTAATGCTGCTAATGAAAGTGTAGTGGAGTAGAAGTGTACATTTCATTTTAAAAACGAATGAATGAAAAAGTAAAGAACAGATACTCCCCATTTATACTTAAGTACTGTTCTTAAGTATTTGCACTTCGTTACTTTACATCTCTGGTAAGTAGGCTATAGAAGTTACTCGAATGACTTTCAGCATTTGTACCTATAGCCTAATTACCGCCGTGGCGATATCCTTTACCAACACCACTCCCACTCATGTCATATTGCCTGTAGTGGAACAGAGGCCCTGGCCTCACCACTGCCATCTTTGCAAATGCTGCCAAGTTGCAGTTATCGCTTGAGTTGTCAGTAAGTCTATATGTATCATAAATTAGTGCGGCTGCTAACCGATGTTTGTACATATTGGTTCTTAGTGGTGCTGCCAGTAATGTTGCCATGAAGATCCTGAGCTCCAAGCTGGACAGACTGAACTATCGCTACAGCAAAGCCATCCACATTGGTATCTACAGAAGCAGAGTTGTATAAAGTATTCAAAACCTACACTTGAGTAGAAGTACAGATATTTGATCAGAAAATGACTTAAGTAAAAGTCTTAAAGTATCTATTATTTACGGTATGACAAGTAGTAAATGCTTTCAAGGCCAGTTGGGGTGACAATGCTATGCTTTTAAAGAAAAAGAAAGCAGTCAGAACTGGATAGGCTACTAAGTTCATGCAGCACCTTAAAACTTGGTGCCTACACGTCACTATGTCTTCAAAGCCTGTTTTCATTTGCACATTATTTTAGCCTACCTTTTACTTAATGCTGCTAATGAAAATGTAGTGGAGTAAAAGTAGGAAGAAAAACAAAAACTCAAGTAACATTCAGATACTCCCCATTCATACTTAAGTACAAGTAGCTGTACTTGGTTACTTTACATCTCTGTACAGAAGTATGAGCTACTTTTCCGATGCTAAAATGTCACTGTTTATTGCTCATCCACAGATCTTCTGACGCCTGGTGCTACTGGTAGTGCTTACATCATCAACGATGGTGCCACCATTCTGCCCACAGCTGTTGTGGCTAAAGTCCGTGCCTATCTTGCTGGAACTGCAGCTGATGTTCTTGAGGTTAGGAGAAATCGAAAAGTTCTCTAGCTTGCCATAAAATAATGTTTTTGTATTTGTTTTTTCATTAACATCAGTCATCTGATGAATTTCCCTCAGGTTGGTGTGAGGACCGAAGGGATCCAGGAAGCCATCATGAAGTCCCCAGCTCTGGCTGAGAAAACTGACAGGTTGACCAAGATGAAACAAGTCTTGAGGGCTGTAAGTAGCAATACTCTTTCAGTAGTAATCATCTGTAAGTAGTAATACACTTTATGCTGGTAATTACACTGAAACTAGTCTTCCCCTTTCATGTATATCTAATACTATATATATTCCCATGTCTGCACACAGCTGAAAAAATGGAGAGTTCTTCCCCAGAGCCAGCCTTTGGCCTCTATGTACGTCAAGTTCATGGGACAAGAAATTGCATTCGCCAACATTGATAAAGACTTAGTTAACAAGGCAATTGAGGTATGTTTAATATGTAAATCAGTGTCTTTAAGCGTGCACGCTTTCTGACAGTATTGTAGCTTTTAACCTGTTAAACTCAATTAGATTGAATTATTTTGATATTATATAACATTTATATACATTATGATATGTCTAATATCTGAATAGAGCTTGTGAGGCCAGATTTCTAATTTCTCCAGATTATAATTGTTTTTTCACTGGGATTACCTATCCAGCTTGCCATTAGTCCTGCTGCCAAGACCATGCTGAAGGACTCCCTGAAGGCACTGCAGACTGGCATTACCGCTCAGGCCGCTAAACCTCTTCTGGCTGCTGAGATACGCCGCATCTTCCCCACTGCTGTTGGTGTGCCAATGGAGCTCAGTCTCTACTCTGCTGCTGTTGCCGCTGCTTCCATTAAACGTAAGATTTCTGTATCAGGAGTTTTTTTTATAGAAAGGATTGGTTTTTATCAAAAAGGCAACATTTGAATGTTACCATTACCGTCATTGTGTGGATAAAAATAGCGCCAGATGATCAATTTTATGTGTCCTCTTAGTTCAAGCAGTCATGAACCCACCTCTTTCTGAACCTCTCAGTGCTGCTGAGCTGTTGAAAGCAAACATTAAGTTAGAAGCCGAGACTACTCCAAGGTACCAGTATAAGAGGACAATATGTCACATTGTTCCCGCGGTGAACATTCAAACAGTGGTGAAATAAGGAGTTTTTCTTTCCTTTCCGTAGCATCTCCATGCACACCTTTGCTGTGATGGGAGTCAACGCTGCCTTCTTTCAGGCTGCTGTCATGGCCAGAGCCAAGACTGTCACTGTGCTGCCTGCTAAGCTTTCTGCAAGAGCGGATGTTCCAAAACTGAACTTTAAGATTGAGGCTCTCCCTGTTGAGACACCCGAGCACATTGCTAAAATCCGGTAATGATACTTAAAGATCTGTGACTGCAGAAAATATGACAAGATCATCCTGATTATGGTTATAACTATAATAACACAATATTATGTTTAACATTTTTCTGGCAGCTTTGAGACCCTTGCCATCTCCAGAAACATTGAAGACCTCACAAATGAGAGAATCACACCCATAGTCCCTGTAATTGTTGCAACTGAGCAGCTGTCCAAGGAAAGGTTTACCTCCCGGCTGTCAGCCTCACTTGCTAGTAGCATGGTAAGATAAACACAAGTAGTTGTGATTCGTCTCATGCAGTTGTCTCAATACAGTTGTTCTAGGAGTGAGTTGTGTTGCAGGGGAAATTTCACAGAAAATCTATTGGTTTTAGAACCGATTGAAAATAGGTTTGCACATAGTGCTTAAACTGATGTACAAGTCAAGTCAAGTCAAGTCGGCTTTTATTGTCAATTTCTTTACATGCACTGGTCATACAAAGAATTGAAATTTCGTTTCTTACTTTCCCATGCAGACATAGACATGCTTTAAATACAGACATAGACATACTATGGACATAGCCATAGACAATAAACATTAAATTAAAGTGCAAGACTGAAATATAGAACATGTATGTATCAAAATAGAAATATAGGACATATATTAAAAAAAAATAGAGGTAGTTGTGTTGTATATTTCTATAGTCTTAACAGTTACATGAAGTAACTGGGGGGGGGGGGGGGTTTGGTAGACAGGATCCTAGTTTCCTAGGTTCCTGGTTGGCTGGTGGGTGGGGGGGGCTGTCAGTGATGGGAGAGTGGGTAGAGTGTTCAGCATCCTGATTGCTTGGTGGATGAAGCTACTTGCCAGTCTGGTGGTGCGGGAGCGGAGGCTCCTGTACCGCTTTCCAGAGGGCAGGAGGCTGAACAGTTCGTGTGCAGGGTGGGTTGTATCCTTGACAATCATTAGTGCTTTGCGGGTGAGGCGGGTGGTGTAAATGTCCTGCAGGGAGGGGAGTGGTGCTCCAATGATCCTCTTAGCTGTGTTAACAGTGCGCTGGAGGGTCTTCCTGTTCTGATCTGTGCAGCTTCCGCCCCACACTGTGATGCTGCTGGAGACGATGCTCTCGATGGTCCCTCTGTAGAATGTAGTCATGACAGGAGGCGTGGCACTTGCCTTCTTCAATTTGCGCAAGAAGTAGAGGCGCTGCTGGGCTTTCTTCGCCAGTGATGCTGTGTTGGTGGTCCAGGAGAGGTCGTCGCTGATGTGCACCCCCAGAAATTTTGTGCTGCTCACTCTCTCCACAGCATCTCCGTCGATGGACAGTGGTGGCAGTTGTTTGTGGCCTCTCTGAAAGTTGACAACAATCTCCTTGGTCTTGCTGACATTTAGCAGGAGGTTGTTGTCTTTGCACCATTTAGCCAGCAGGTCTACTTCTTCTCTGTAGTGAGCCTCATCGCCCTTAGTGATGAGGCCCACCAGTGTTGTGTCGTCCGCAAACTTCACCAGATGGTTGGAGCTGTGAGTAGTTGTACAGTCATGTGTTAGCAGTGTGAAGAGCAGGGGGCTGAGCACACACCCTTGAGGGGCCCCCGTGCTCAGGGTCAGAGTGCTTGAGGTGTTGTTCCCGACACGTACTGCTTGTGGTCTCTGCAACAGGAAATCCAGCAGCCAGTTGCAGAGGGAGGTACTGAATCCTAGCTTGTCCAGTTTGCTGATGAGTTGTTGTGGTATTATGGTATTGAATGCTGAACTGAAGTCTATGAACAGCATTCTCACATATGAGTCTTTATTGTCTAAGTGGGTGAGGGCTGGATGGAGGGCAGAGCAGATTGCATCCTCTGTGGATCGTTTGGCTCGGTATGCAAACTGGAAGGGGTCCAGGGTGGGGGGTAGGGTGGCTTTGATGTGTGACATGACTAGCCGTTCGAAGCACTTCATGATTATGGGCGTGAGTGCTACAGGACGGTAGTCATTGAAGCATGATGGTGATGATTTCTTTGGCACGGGTATGATGGTGGCAGTTTTGAAAAGTGATGGGATGATTGCTTGCTCCAGAGAGGTGTTGAAAATGTCTGTAAGAACATCCTTCAGCTCTTCTGCACAGTCCTTCAACACTCGTCCTGGTATGTTGTCTGGGCCTGCTGCTTTGCGTGGGTTAATGGTGGCTAGTGTCCTCTTCACGCTGGCAGAGGACAGGTACAGGGGTTGGTCGTGGGGGGGAGGTGGGGTTTTCTGTGGGTGAGTGTCATTTTGTGCTTCAAAACGGGCGAAAAAACTGTTCAGGTCATTTAGCAGAGAGGTGTTGTTCTCACAGCTCCGTGGCGCAGGCTTGTAGTCAGTGATGGCCTGTATGCCCTGCCATAGGCTCTGTGCATCTCTGCTGTCTTTGAAGTGTGTTGTTATTTTGTCTGTGTAATCCTTTTTTGCCTTCCTGATGCCCTGGGACAGGTTAGCCCTCGCTGTTCTTAGGCCAGCTACATCTCCAGCTCTGAAGGCTTTGTCTCTGGCCCTCAGCAGTCTGTGGACGTCTCCTGTCAGCCATGGCTTCTGGTTGGCCCGAGTGGTGATGTGTTTTATTTCTGTAACATCATCGATGCATTTGGTGATGTAGGAGGTCACAGTGTCTGTGTATTCCTCAATGTCAATGTGGTTGTTGTGGGTGGCAGCTGTTTTGAAGATATCCCAGTCTGTTGTTTCAAAGCAGTCCTGAAGTTGTGAGACGGCCCCCTCCGGCCACATTCTCACCTCCTTCAGAACCGGTTTGGTGACTTTTGCTCTTTGTCTGTATCGGGGCATTAGTAGGATGCTAATGTGGTCTGATTGCCCGATATGGGGGAGGGGTTTGGCTTTGTAGGCTTCTTTCTGTGGGGTGTAAACAAGGTCCAGGGTGTTTTGTCCTCTTGTTGGGAAGTTTACATGTACAATAATTGTATGAGTAACATTGGTAAATTAGAAATATTAGCAAAGTATTCAATGGCACCCCTGAATTGGCATCAGCACACCCAGAAACCCTGGTCTTACATACCTTATTTTGATCACACCCATGTCTGCTCTTTTCTTCCAGGCCCGATCCTCTGAGGCGATTTATTCTGATCTGTCATCTGAAGTTGCTCCTCAGCTGAGAGCAGGTACACCAATCCAGAAGACCACCTGCATTCCAGCCCCTCTCCTGGGAATAAAGGGATGCTTTGAGCTCACCTTGAGCAATGCCGCTTTCAACAAGAACGCACCCCTGATCAACATGATTGGACAGCATGCAGTCAATGTTGCAGTGAGACCCGGTAAGTTAGAATCCTTTTAGTGTCTAATGTTCCCATTGCATATCCCTTTCAGTTATCTTCATACTTGGCTGTCTTTTCCCCTAGCTGATGGCCCAGCCATTGAGAGACTAGAAGTCGAGGTCCAGATCGGACCCAAAGCCGCAGACAAGCTCCTGAAAGACCTGCCCACACTGCAAGACGTTCCTGAGGGCAAGAACATATTGCTGAAGCTGAGGAAAATTTTGGAAACTGGCATGAGAAACAGCTCCTCCAGCTCCAGCAGCTCCTCCAGCAGACTGAGCTCCTCCAGCCGCGCCAGCCTCAAGTCCTCCAGCTCCATGTCCTCCAGCAGCTCCAGCGCCCGCTCCGTCAGGCGCTCATCCCAGGTGAGCTGGCACACAGAATGAGTCTGCAATTTCCAGAGACATGGTATTATGTGATAGTCTAGAGATTGGATCAGCCACTTTCCAGATTATGATCCCAGGGATAACTGAACTTGGATAGATGGCATCATTGAATAAGTTAATGTCAAACTAGTAAATTAAAATAAACATTTTAAATATGTCCTTTCCAGGAACCAATGCACAAGTTCACCAAGAACCACATCCACCTGGTAATGACCATATAAGTTTTTTGACAATTATTTTTGCATCCTTTTCCTCTTGTATGCCATGTATTAAATTATGTTAATGCTTTATGTTTCTGTCCAAAAGCACAGAACCAGCACTGATGTGAGCAGAAGTAGTGCATCCAGCTTTGAGGCCATTTACAAGCAGGTAAAAACTATTATTAACATACATCAAATTTGTAGTATAATCAAAAATTAAGAGAATGGGATGCACAATTTAACTACAAATGTACAATCACTAGAATGAGTTCCTTGGAAACGCCATCGCTCCTGTTGGGGCAGTCATCTTCCGCGCTGTGAGAGCTGACCAGAAGCTGCTGGGATACCAGGCTGCTGCCTATCTTGACAAGACCAACTTCAGACTGCAGACCATCATCTCTGCTCTGGCTGAGACTGACAAGTGGAGGATCTGTGCCGACAGCATTGTGCTTAGCAAGCACAAAGTCATGGTGTGACACTAACATCAGACTTTCTCTAATCTTCCTCTTCATCACCATGACATTAACACTTGACTTTCTTAATGTAACAAATATATCCTTAAAATGTCTGTCATCAGGCTAAGATTGCTTGGGGAGCAGACTGCCAGGAATATGCCACCATTTTGAAGGCTGAGACTGGAGTAGTTGGCTTAAGTCCTGCTGCCCATCTCGAAATGGAATGGGTGAAACTCCCTGCCAGTGTTTTTGTCATTGCAAAGAGGTAGTCTGTCTAAAACACACTGCATTCTGTATTTTGTCTCTGAAATATAGGAAAGCTAGATGTGTTTCCCATGGTTCTTAACAGTCTTCTATTCCGTGTCCACCAAGTGTGGCTGAATACATCCCCCAGGCCGCCTTTTTGGGTGGAATCTCAGTAGCCAATGAGAAGAACACTGACAAAGACGTTGAACTGACCATTTCTGTCCCCACTGCGAAGACCCTGAATATCATTCTGAAGACACCCAAGGTAGATTGTTTTCTCTGACCTTATAACAATTAAGGGTTTAGTCAGTTTCCAACACCTCAGGTGAATGGTTGTTGGTTTTTGAGTTTGGGTGAAATAGTAGATTTCATATGGTTTCAATTGCTGTTTCTCTTGTGGTTTATTCTGCTGTAGATGACCCTGTCCAAGGCTGTGCCTTTGCCCATTGCCCTGCCACTCGCAAAAGAATATGTTGACCGCCTATTTCCAGAGGAAGATATAACTGAACATTTCAAAAACCTTATTGCTGAAGGCACCTCTGGTAGCTGAAAGAAATTATTTTATTATTATTTTTGTTTATTATTATTATTATTATTATTATGACAAACACTGTTCAAGATGTTGAAACAGATTAATTTCTGGTACTGTCAGTATTCTCAAAATTTTAATTCCCCCCCCCCCCCCCCCCCCAGCTCAGTGTAGCATGATCCGTGACACACTGACCACATTCAACAACAGGAAGTACAAGAATGAGATGCCACTCTCCTGCTACCAAGTGCTGGCTCAGGACTGCACTCCAGAGCTTAAGTTCATTGTTCTCATGAAGAAAGATCAGATCTCTGAACAGAAGGACCTCAGTGTGAAGGTGTCTGACATGTAAGTCTTGTATCAGTACCACTGTACTACACCTCAACAACAATTCTGTTTCTGTCTCTACTTTATGTCTTTTTGATTATATTTAATACTCCCACAGCGATATTGACCTGTACACCATGGGCAATAACATGCTTGTAAAGGTTAATGGATTAGAGGTTCCACTCTCCAACCTTCCCTACCAACATCCAACAGGTCCATCTTAAATCCCTTAATACCATGGAAATACTTATCAATGGATCCGTATGAATATATTGGGTTGATTATTTTTGTTCCTGTATTTCTGTAGAATCCATCCTAATTAAACAGAGAGGTGAGGGTCTGTCCCTTTATGCTCCAAGCCTGGGTCTGCAGGAGGTTTACCTTGGCAAGGACATATGGAAGGTAAGTACAAAATCACATGGATGTGCTGCTATGGATGCCCCTATATTTTTTTTTTGGACTTTTCTAATTTTATTACAGACAAGATATGAAGTTTAACAGTTCGATATAATTGCAACCCCCCAAAAAGTGTCTAGAGAGGGACAGGACCAGTACATATGAATTAGGGAGGCATCCACACTTTTACACTTATCACATATTGGAGAAACATTTGGATATATTTTAGAAAGTTTTACTTTAGACAGATTAACACGGTGCACAACCTTAAACTGTATAAGGGAGTGACGTGCACACATAGAAGAGCCATGCACCTGCTTAAGAATAGAATCCCAGACATTATCTGGAAAGCATAGAACCAGGTCCTGCTCCCATGCAGCCAGGACAACAGTCAAAGATGGGGAGGTCACACCTGATATTAATTTATATAACGCTGAAATAGCTCCCTTCTTAAATGGGTCAAGACTGAGAAAGTCATCTAAAGGATTGACAGGCATAGATGGGAAGTTGGGTACCTGTGCACAAAATTCCTCACCTGTAGAAATCTGAAAAAAGTTGTATTTGGCAAGACATACTTTCCTAACAACTGCTCAAAAGAGGCAAATGTCTTCTCCATAAACGGGTCTTGAAAACAGCGGAGCCCTAAGTCATGCCATGCCATGAATGTCTTATCCTGCATTGATGGAGCAAAGAGATGATTTAACACTATGGGGCTTAGAAGAGAGAATTTCTGAAGACCAAATCTTCTTCAGTCTTCTTGAACTGAGCCCACACTCTAAGAGAGTGGTCCACAACTGGGTTATTTGTAGGTGTACGTCCAATCCCAGGAAGAGCAGCACCCAAATATGCTGACAGAGAGGTCTGCTTGCAAGCACTGCTTTCCATGAGAACCCAGGATAGACAAGTCAAGGCTGAGATGGTAACGCCACCAATATAACATGCATTGTATGTTGGCCGCCCAGTAGTAGTATTTAAAATTAGAAAGAGCCATGCCACCCTGGTCTTTTGGTCTTTGAAGAAAGGCTTTATGAAGTCTAGGCTGTTTACCATTCCAAATGAATGATGAAATTATAGAATCCAAAGATTTGAAAAATGATAAGGGAAGAAAGATAGGTATGCATTGGAACAGATACAAGTACTTGGGAAGAATGGTCATTTTGATTGAGTTGATACATCCAATGAGAGTCATGTTCAGAGGGGACCATTTTGAGAGGTCCTGTTTAGTTTGTTCTAGTAGTTTGGCAAAATTAGCCTTGAAGAGGTGGTTGTAAGAGCGGGTAACGTTGACCCCTAGGTAAAATTACTCTTAGCAATCCTAAAAGGTACCATTAAGTGCAGTTGTAACGCTTCATGACTAATAGGGAAAAGTTCGCTCTTGTGCAAGTTCAATTTATATCCAGAGAACTGGCTAAATTTGTCAAGCAAGGACAAAGCAGCAGGTAATGACACATTTGGATTAGAAATATAAAGCAAGAGATCATCAGCAAATAAAGAGACCCTGTGCTCACTCCCCCCCGCACTACACCTGTAATTTGGTTGGATTCGCAGAGTGCAATTGCTAATGGTTCTATAGCAAGGGCAAAGAGTAGAGGACTGAGAGGACAATCCTGACGGGTGCCACGATGTAGAGTAAACGGAGTGGAGTATTGGCTATTGGTTAGGAGTGATGCAGAGGGTGAGCTGTACAACAGCCTTATCCAGGAAATAAAGACGGGGCCAAAACCAAATTTCTCTAAAACAGTAAACAGGTAATCCCATTCTACCCTGTCAAAAGCTTTTTCTGCATCCATAGAGACAATACATTCTGAAACAGATTTTGAAGGAGAATATAAAAAAAATTGAATAGACGACGTATATTAAAAAATGATTGTTGATTTCTAATAAACCCTGTTTGGTCAGGAGATATTACAGTGGGGAGGACTCCCTCAAGTCTTTTGGCCAACACCTTTGCTAAAATCTTGACATCATTATTTAACAGTGAGATGGGTCTGTATGAAGCACATTCCATTGGGTCCTTCCCACTTTTGGCCAACAGGGAGATACAGGCCTGAGCCATTGTTGGTGGTAGAGTCCCTTTTTCAAGGGAATCAGCAAGAACCAGTGTGAGATGACCAGAGAGCTGAGCAGAGAATCTCCTATAAAACTCAACTGGAAACCCATCTGGACCGGGAGACTTCCCTGATTGCATAGAGAATATAGCCGATACAATCTCCTGTTGTGTAATGGGTTGTTCAAGATGTGTCATTAAGTCTGAAGATATGGTAGGAATTTTTAAATCACCAAGGAAAGCCTCCATTTCGTTCATATTCACTGTAGAGTCGGATGCATACAATTTACTATAGAACTCTCTAAATTTGGAATTGATCATATTTGGGTCAGAGGTTATTCCTCTATCTTCGAGTCGCAAAGCACTGATACTCTGTTTGGCTCTTGCCCCTCTTAATTGGCTGGCAAGAAGTTTGCCTGTCTTCTCCCCATGTTCATAATAATCACTGTGACTCCTCTGCAAAAGATGTACGGTTTCTTGAGTGGCAAGGAAGTCAAATTCAGTTTTCAGTTTTAAGCGTTCCCTGTACAGCTCTGTCATTGGGGCGGTTGTGTACTAGCTGTCTATATCTTTAATTTGCTTTATAAGGTGTGTTTGTTGATGTTCGTTGATACGAATTTTTTCTCTGTTAGCTGCAAAGGAAATTATCTGTCCCCTGAGAAAGGCCTTAAGGGCTTCCCAGATAGTTGCATTAGAGACCTTGGGAGTTTTATTGATGGTCATAAAATAACTGATCTGTTCAGATATGAAGTCAACAAAATCATCGGACGCTAATAGGCTTGAGTTTACCGCCAGTTTCTTCTTAGTTTGGCTACACAATTGAATGATAGATCCAGTGTCACTGGAGCATGATCAGAAATAACAATACTCTGGTATGCACAAGAGCGAACCTTTGACATCATGCTACTTTCTATTAAGAAATAGTCAATTCTTGAATATGAGTGATGGACATGTAAAAAAAAAGAGTATTCTCTCTCAGTCGGATGCAAAAAACGCCATGGATCATCTATGTTGTACTCTGGGAGGAAGTTGCGGATAAAGGAAGCAGACCTACTCCCTACACTGGGTCTAGTAGAAGAGTGATCCATGACAGGATCTAAACAACAGTTAAAGTCTCCTCCAATAATGAGAGGGTGAGAGTTCAGACCAGGAAGCATGCCCAGGACATGTTGGAAAAATTTGACATTGTCTATATTGGGGGCATAAATATTTGCAAAAGTAACAAAAGTATTAAATAGTCTACCTGAGACAATTATGTACCTGCCATTTTTGTCTGCTATAACTTGGTTGGGGACAACGACACGGCCCTATCAATTAGAATAGCCACCCCTCTTGCCTTCACCTGAAAAGAAGAGCTGCCCCACCCAACTTTTGTGGATACGAGAATGGTCACTGTGTCGCAAGTGGGTCTCCTGCAGGAAAGCCACACCGGCCTTTAACTGCCTGAGATGAGAAAGGACCCTGTTTCTCTTCACTGGATGGTTCAAACCCTTTACATTCCAACTTACAAATCTAAGATTGCAACTCATTATAGTTCTTATCAAGGAAATAAGAGCAGCGGTGAGTGCACTGTACCCACCAGCCGCATAGTGATTGGCAACTATCAATCTGATCAACAAAGTAGCTAAGTATCACAAGGCACCCATAAAAAGAAGAGTCAGTAAAATTGAGGTCAGTAAAAATAAGGTCAGCAAAATAATTCCCCTCCTTCTCCAAAAACATAACATCCCCCCAAAAAACACCCTTGTTATCTCCCTGTAACCCTCTCACTAACCAAACAAAAACCCCTAAAGCTACTGATACATACAGCAGCAAGCTACCAAAGACAGTCCTTTGTCCACCTAAACTCATTCCCAATACCTCGATTCAAGCCTCAATTCCCCACACAAATAAGATTAAACCTTTCAAAATGTTGAGTACAGTGTGGGAAATTATATAATGGAGAATAATTATACAAAACAAAACAAAGTGAAAAAAGTAAAAAAAAAAAAAAAGGAGGAGCCAGGAAAAGCTCTTCCAAGAAAAAACATGCACTAGTAAGAACAAGTAACATGACAGTCATTACAAAGGCTGAAAGATTTGCCTTGAAACTACGACAAGGGTGGGTTAGGTCCCTATGAAAACTATTTGAGAACATTGCATGTTTCTACCACAAGGTGGCAATAATAGAACATGAAATGCAAGCAGAAGCTAACCAACAGCTAGATCAAAGATTCTAGCTTTATCAACGTCTCTGGCTAGCTAGATCTAACACAAGCTAACAGAAGCTAACTGACAGCTAAACAGATTTTTGCAAATATAAATATTAGCAATGGCTAGTCTGCTTGAAGGATTTGACAGACTACCCTTGTATACAAACTGCTCACAGTAAAACTCAATAAGCCTGAATCACAATTCAATAAGCATAATATTCCGTACATCACAAGCATATTACACAAGGGCACTATCTAAAACAAATTAGGAGGGAATTTGCCGCTCCAGATACTGCTTAGCCTCCTTCACCGATTTTAACCATTGCTTCTCACCATTTGGCAGTAAAATGCGAAGATGCGCTGGATAGAGGAGAGATGGTTTAAGTCCTCTGTTGTAAAGGGTAGACATGACATCTCGATACTCCACTCGTTTTGTTTGGCTCATTCAGCATTATACCGTACAGTAAAAAAAACGTACATCAGTGGTTCTCAGGTGTAGGGACCAGGCATGGACGGATTATGAACTTTTGGGCCCCTGGGCCCAGATGTATTAAGGGCTCCCCACTAATTGTCGCATATGTGGAAGGGGGGTTTGGGGGTACTCCCCCAGAATTTTTTTAATTTGTTTAATGTGATTTCCTGTATTGTGGTGCATTTTGGGGATGGGCAATACTAAATTCAATCAGATTCATAGCCTACATCCTGATGTGTTGATCAATGTGTTGTGTGTGTTGAGGCAATGATTCCATGCAAAGGCTTGGGCTTCAGGGGCCCCCTGACACCTTGGGCCCCTGGGCCTGGGCCTGGGCCTGGGCCCGGAAGGCCCATGCAATAATCCAGAGACCAGGGTCCCAGAGTTTAATTAACATTGGTATCAAAGGGATCTAGCCTACTACTAGGACTATGGGCGTTGGAGGCATTCTGAAAGTGGGTGGGACATTTCAGCGGGGGGTATGGGGGTCCTCCCCCAGACATTTTTGGACTAGATGCAATTTCCTGAATTCTGGTACATTTTAACAGGTTATTTAGATACTTCTATATAACAAAATAAAGCCAGCCGACGAAAATAATAAAAAAAAAGTAAATCATGCATAATTAAAAAAAAAACTCAATATATAGGCTACTTGGCTATTCAATAAGGTTTCCATTACAGCACTGCGGATGTTCAATGAACGCATGAAAGCGGATGGTTTGTTTGAAATCCCAACACTCTTTCAACTACATGGAACGTAATAGAGATTTAAGTGCCCATCAGTCCCAACATTTAACAATATAATCAAACAGTCCAAAACTAAACCGAAAATGTCATGCTTTTGAAGGCCTACCAGTATGCCGCTCCAAGAATCGCATGTCTCAAAATAAAACTCGCATAAGAAATAAAGGGCTGTCTCGAATACAATCCTGCCCCTAAAGGCCTGTATTTGTCTTAAGACCCCGGCCATAATTTGAGGATTTACAGTATCTAAGTAGACAAACTGGCTTCAGATATCCAACAGAGTGAATATGAGATTGTGCACTCTTAGCTGTGGTTAGTGACGTGATTGTTAATGGGGAGTTTTACATAGCCTAGCGTAAACCTATAGGTTATTATTTATTTGGCTTATAAGCAGGGCTCCGAACCGGTTCAAGGAACGAAAACGAAAACCGAAAACGAACGGAATTTTACGGAATTTTACGAGGAGCGGAAACGGAAACGAAAACAAAATGGTCTTCAACTGTTCTGGAACAGAAACGTTATTCTGAAATCCACAAAACCGGTTAATAACGTTTTTTTTTCGTTCTCTATATATTTTATAAAATTTCACAAAAGCATATCCTATGTCAGGGAGACTATTTCCGGTTGTGCGAAAAACATGCCCGCATCTACACTGTTAATGTGAGCTAACAAGCCGCTATGTAGCCAACTACTGTAGGCGAACAGCCTAATAATTTGATTTCTGCAGTTTGAAAAAAAAAAAAAACGAATAAATGGACCTTTGGTCCAAATGTGTATATTTTGTCTTGCTGTTGTAATGTAACCTATCCGTCTGCCACTTCGGATCTTAGGCCAGCTCGTAGCGTAGGCTACTGAAACTGATTTGGAAATTGTTTGTAGCCTATGCGTAATAGCCTATTTTGCCTGTCCACGCCTTGTCATTTTAAAGTCGGGATTTGAAATGTTTGCGCAATTATAGCCTATTCTATGTAGAAGAGTTAAACGGGAAATTTGAGATAGGCCTTGTCAGCAACAGACAGGTTTGTTTATAAACAGGGTCGGAATTATAGCGCAAGCCTTTGAAGATCTCCATATGGATAAAACTTAGGCTACAACCAGGTAAGGAGTTTAGCACGTATCCAGAAATATTTTTGATAAGAAATTATTTATAGGCATAGGTTAGGCCTATAGTAAGTCTGTAGGCTATGGGATGGATAGCCCATCTGAATGTTTTTGGATGCCGCCTGTGATTTATTATTTTTGGGCATAGCTACGGCATAGGCTAAATCAAGGGGAAATAATGAGTATGTCTATTCTAAGGTAAAGTCCACAAAAATAGACTTGATAGGCCCGCCAAACACTGCCGGAACTTTAAGAACGAACGATATTTTGCGTTCCGAACCGGTTCAGGACCGATATGTTGGTGGCGGAACGCATGCAAGAACGAAAACGTTAAACATAGGCCTACCTGAACCGTTCGGAACGGAACGTTTGAAAAATAATTTCGTTTTCAAGCCCTGCTTATAAGGCTTTTTTCCTTATCAAAAGTGAGGGGGACGACTGATCTCTTAAACACTGCGGGGGATTTGGCGCTTGTCACTGTGTGTGTGACAGAAGCGGAATGGGATAATGCATGTAACAAAAAGTAAAGCTTACGAGCGATTTACGCGCAAATGGGAGAATCCAATGAAAATGACAATGAAGCACTAAACAGATGCTGAAAACAGCACTGGTATTTCGCACGGCAAAAGTGGGGGGGTCCAAACTAACAATTTTAAAAAGTGGGTGGCTGTTTTGTAAGAATTGAAGAAATGTTTGTATATTTTAACTTTTAAATGCATCAATCAGGTAGCCTAGAAATCTAGACGCACCCTAGCGGCGGCAAATGAATTTGCTCAGCCTGTACGTCTAGTGGCAAACCATAGGGATTTCTATTGGCTGACGCCGTGGACGTCATCCAATCACAGCGCTCTATTTTGTTAGAGAGTCTTAAGGCGGGCTTAACAGGATGACGACAGTCCTGCGACGGTGAACAACAAGGAAGGTGGCTATGGCGAACGAAGAACGGTTGTTTGAATCGGCGTTGGCGTCAACTTTGGAGGAGTTGGGCTTGTGCTTTTCTTTGAAAGTTGAGCAACACAATGCACTTAAGTCATTCCTTTCGAAGAAGGATGTATTTGCCGTTTTGCCGACCGTATACGGATATGGTCGTAGCGCTGGCCTATTGCATGCCTAGGCAGTTTGAAAGACAATTCTCTGCCCGCCCCTTGGATTAAGCGAGGTGAATGGTTCGATTCCAGACTATACATTTCAATGATATAGGATGGCCCGCCAGGCTATCAATCAGGTGCACTTTCAAAATAAAGTCAGAGGTCAGACTTGCTTATTTTTATGAAAATATTTGTGCTGTAGCCTAAGCTTTTTTGCACTTCAGAATTATAACCATGCACACACAAGTGGGATAGTTATGATGATATTGCAATAAGTTCACAACCACAAAAACATATGCTACATTTCACAGTTCAGAAATGTTCAAAAATGTGTGTACATTTCAGCACTCCATGAAATTATGCAGAAGTGGTCATCTGTGTTATTCAGCTGGTTTATTTAAGATAATATATTGGTCATTGTAATGGCCATAGCCTATAGCCTACATACTATTCCTTTTTCAGGATGTACCCATATCTGCATGATGTGAATGTTTGCATGTGGCTTATGTCAGGCTTTATATCAATATTTGTGTCTCGTTATTTGATTTTCTTCATATTTTTGCATTAATGTCACTATAATGTGAATATAAATATATTCATGTATCTGTAATGGGATTGGCTGGAACCTAAGAACCATGATAGTGGGATAATCTATAGCTGACCAATTTACAAAAATGTATGTAGGCCTACTGACAAATAGTTTACATTAGAATACATTATAATTTCGCCCCAATGAGGCTATGTAGAAATGTGTTGCAATTTCAAAACCGGATTACTCAGGAACCACGGCATGCTTTATATCCTCGTATTCGGTACGGTTTGCTGTTTATTTTGATATTGGGTTTGCCACGTGTTGTGTGAAGGGTTAGTGAAATATTAAACCGAGAGTAATAGGTGTGCACTGTGTGCAAAATGCAAATATGATTAGCCTAAATTGCACGTTGGTTCAATGTTAATTTTCTCGTGAACCATTTATCACAGCAACTTGGCGCTAATATCATTGGAAAGCTTAGATTCCACACGTTCACATGATGTGTGATATCATATGTATAGGTTTAGTTTAGTTGAACCTCATCTGCCAGGTATTTGACCCATGAGGTACAACATAAAGAAAGACTATACCAGCTAACACATACATGACAAGGTAAACGCAATTACTCTCACTAAAACCAACATCAACATTACACACACACACATACACTGCACAGCATTATGGGAGTTCAGTCATGAACCAGCTAGGCTCAGTTCACTACACAGCCCCCCGAGGCTTAGTCTATGTCCCTTTGACTCAAGTCTTACCCTACGTCAGTCCATGAGCCTGGCTGGGACGCGACGCTGGTGTTGTGGGCGCCCCGCTGTCGCGGCAGTGACTTCCGGGGACGGCTGCACGGTGACCGGTGTTAGAGCCACAGCTCCATTGTCACCAAGGTCCACAGAATCAGTGTCCAAGTCTCCACGACCCTCAGCTGAGGCCAGGGGTCGATACGGGGCCAGTCGATCACGGTGGAGAGCCACAACTCTCCGACGCTTAATCAGTCTCACACGATAGACCACGTCAGACAGCTTCTCTAAGACATCGCACGGCCCGACCCACTGGCTTGTGAGTTTCGGGGAAATGCCTTTCTTTCTCTCCGGGCATTACACCCAAACTTTATCGCCGGTTTGGAACTCTTGGCCGCGACAGCGCGTATCGTAAGCTCGCTTTTGACGTATTCCAGCTTCACTCATAGCCTGCCTGGCCGACTCGTGTTTCAGTCTTTCGAGTAGCTGCTTGTAGTATTCCAGCCCTGGCTTACCTCCAATCTCCGCTTCCGGATGCAAACTGAACACCAAGTCCACCGGCGTGCGTAGCACTCGCCCGAACATCAGAGCTGCCGGTGTGCATTTCGTTGACTCTTGCACCGCTGTGCGATATGCCCAGAGCACCAGGGGCAAGTGTAAGTCCCAGTCCTTTTGTCGGCGGTCGGCCAATATGGCCAGCTGCACTGCTAGCGTTCGATTAAACCGTTCCACTAGCCCATCGCTTTGTGGATGCAGAGGTGTCGATCTCGTTTTCCGGATGCCCATGCGCTGGCAAACCTCAGCAAACACCTCCGCCTCGAAATTCCGCCCTTGGTCGCTGTGGAGCTCTTCCGGTGCCCCGAACCGGCAGAACATCTCAGTGACCAGTCTGTCCGCTGTCGTCTGGGCGCTCTGATCTGGCACTGCATACGCCTCCGGCCACTTGAAATAGTGAAATAGTCCATAGCTATGAGCACGTAGCGATTTCCCCGTTCTGTGACCGGCAGTGGGCCCATGATATCGACGGCTACCCGCTCCATGGGAGCCCCGACTGCGTATTGCTGCAGCGGAGCGTGTGAGCGTCGTGTGGGGCCCTTCGCTGTGCAGGCGTCACAGCAGTGAACATGCAATTCAACGTCCAGCCTGCATCCCGGCCAATAGAAGTGGCTTCTCAGCTGACGAAGAGTTTTTGCAGTGCCGAAATGAGCCGCCCCCACTGCCCCATGTACCTGTTCCAGTACACGGGCTCGTAATCCAGCAGGAACCAGCAACTGGAAAATGTCAGATTGTCTATCGGGAGCTCGCCAGTGTCTATACAAGAGTCCTTGACGTGCTACTATTCCCGGCCACTGTGAATAAATCGCTTTGGTCTCTGGATCGAGTGCTGATACGTCAGTCCATGGTGGTCGCTGACCGGCTTCGATCCATGACCACACTCGGCCGAGTGTGGCGTCCTCCGATTGCGCCTTCCGGATCTCCTCCCTTGACATCACGTCCACCGGCGACTGCGCGTCCATGGCCCCAGCTGCCGCTCTGCAGTGCTGCGTTGTGGCGTTGGGCTGCGGTGCGCTGTCTCCAGTCTCTCGATCACTGTAGCTGGTAGCGGAAGGCGGCGAGACGACCTCGGGGTGCTGCTGGCGAGCGTTGACTCTCTCGCTGGCGTGAAGCTGGCGAGCATTGAAAACTGCGACTCTCTCTGCCAGCGGTGATGCAGCCTGTAGCTGACGAGCGGGCTCTGGTTGAACCGTGGCCAGGCTCCTCTCCTCCCTCCGGTGGCAGTGCTGGCGCTGGTCTGCTGCACACGGACGCCTGGACAGGGCGTCCACGTTGCCGTGAAGGCGACCCGCCCGGTGTCGAATCTCCATGTCGTAGTTCTGGAGCGCCTCCAGCCAGCGAGCCAGCTGGCCCTCTGGTTCTTTGAAGTTCAGCAGCCAGGTGAGCGATGCATGGTCCGTTCTGTGGGTCATGCAGTAATTCTTCTCCGCTCGGTCCAGTGAGCGGCTGAAGTATGCGACCACCTGCTAGCCCTGCTCGCCTGATTGAGAGAGAACGGCGCCGACGCCCACGTCGCTGGCGTCGGTGTCCAGGATGAACTGCAGTTGAGGGTCAGGGAAAGCGAGCACTAGGGCCTCACATAGCGCCCTCCGCAGCCGCTGGAATGCCACGTCGCACTCTCGCGTCCACTCGAAGAGCTGGCCTTTGTGCGTCAATCGATGCAGCGGGCAGGCGACTGTAGCAAAGTCCCGGATGAAACGCCGGAAATATGATGCCAGGCCCAGGAAGCTCCGCAGCTCAGCACCATCGCGCGGAACAGGCCAACATCTCACTGTCTCCACCTTAGCTGGGTCGGTGGCCACTCCGGCGGCCCCCACGACATGGCCCAGGAACCCGGTTTGCCTCCAGAACAGGTGGCACTTTTTCGGGTGCAGTTTGAGCCCAGCACCCTGTATGGCGTCGAACACCTTCTCCAGATGTCCTATGGCACCGGTGAAGTCTGTTGCATGACACAGGATGTCGTCCAGGTAAACCACGCAGCATGTTCGTGGAATGCCCGCCAGGACACGCTCCATCAGCCGCTCAAAGTTCGCTGGCCCGTTGCATAGGCTGAACGGAAGTACCCGGAACTGCCACAGCCCTTGCCCGATGGTAAACGCTGTCTTCAGCCGAGCTTCCGGGGCTAGCTCAATCTGCCAGTAGCCACTGCGTAAGTCCAGTGAGCTAAACCAGCAGGAGCCGGCAATGCTGTCCAGCGCATCGTCAATGCGGGGGAGTGGGTAGGAGTCTTTCCGGGTTACCTGGTTGAGGCGCCTGTAGTCAAGAACCGCCACGAGCCGTCCTTCTTCCGTACGAGTACAGCCAGCGCAGCCCAGGGTCTACTGCTTGGCTCTATCACTCCTGCCGCGGCCATTTCCTTGATCTTTTCTTCAGCTGCTTGTCGTTTGGCGAACGGTAAGCGATGAGGCTGAAGTCGGATGGGCCGGGCATTTCCGGTGTCGATATCGTGTTGGACCAGACTCGTTCAGGTGCAGTCCTCATCTCTTGCGGGAAAGATGTCGATGTACGCTGCTAGTAGTCTCTGCACCTGGCTACCCTGTGCTTCACTCAGCCCCTCACAGCTACGAGTGCAGAGTTCATTTACGGCTTGCCTTGTCTCTACAGAGGGTCGCGCTCTCTGAGCAGAGAGTGGTGTTTGCTCAACCCGCTCTCTTGGCTCCTCCCTGGTGGGCGTGAGCTGAGCAGAGGCGGACTCAGCAAGCGGACCTGGATGAAACCTGTTGTTTTCGTGGGCTTGAGTTTCGCGGGCTTGTGTGGGGAGGGGCGGAGTCTGGGATGACAAGTACTCTTTGCGAGTTCGCTTTCTGCGGACTTGTGTGGGGCGAGTTGGAGTTCTTCGTCGCGCCAGCTCTCCGCACTTCATGCTCTGTTTTCCCCGCCGTGTGCAACAATATGCTGCTCGTCCCCAAGTTTAGTGTGAACCGGGAAATGTCCACCACAGCCCCCCATTTCTCTAGCACGTCCAGGCCGAGAATGCAATCATCCTGAATGCTAGCCAACCAAAGCCGGCGGCCCGGCGGCTCGTCGTCTCACCGTGGATGCACACGCACACCACTTTTTGTCCATACAGTTCCGCTCGCTCTCCGGTAACTGTTGTGATGCGCATTTTTGTCTTTTCCCAGCCTCTGGGTCTGGCTACCAGCGTGCCGGGTAAGAGACCGGGGCGCACAAGCGAGATGGTGGAGCCAGTATCGATCAAGGCGCGACACCGAGTCCTGTCTAGTGTGCAGTCCACATACAGTCCTCTGGTTTGGCCGAGCCGGCCCAGCCGTATGCAATCCATAGCCCCTCCCGCCGTACCACCTTCTTCTAGTAACTGGGGCGCGAGCGTGAGGGGTGCCGGGGCTGGGCAGTACCACGCGATGTGTCCCGGCTCGCCACACCGGTGGCATCCGTCTCCGCTGGCCGGCCTCTTCCACTCGCGTGGGCGGCGATGTGGTGGCTGTGCCGTGGTCTGCCGCGTCACCTCCAGTTCCTCCCTGTCTTCCTCCATCGGTGTCTGGCGTACGCAATGCCTCGACTCTGTTGCAGGTGGCCATGGGCAAGCGCGCTGTCAAAGAGCTGTCTTGGCAGGAAACTCATCATCGCCAGGGCATCAGTTGCAGCTTTCTCCTCCCGTCCAGTAGGGGTCGTCATCCCACTTCTGACACCAATGTAACAAACTGCGAAGTTGTCTCAGAATGGTTTTATTGGTTACGCACCAAAACACACGAACGTCATTACACAGGCAACACAAGGGAGGTCAATTAAACAAGCACGATACACAAACAGTCACATACAATACACAGGGTAAACACATGAGGTACAACATAAAGAAAGACTATACCAGCTAACACATACATGACAAGGTAAATGCAATTACTCTCACTAAAACCAACATCAACATTACACACACACACACATACACTGCACAGCATTATGGGAGTTCAGTCATGAACCAGCTAGGCTCAGTTCACTACAATACTCAAAGCATACCTGAAGCCGGGGAAATGCGGGGGCAATGCGCCTGGGATGGCTTCTGAAGTAGCATTGCAAATGAGAGAAAATTTAGAAAATTTCACAGACGGGGTGCTCTTGAACCCTCTCACCGTCTCTGAAAGCATAACCGTGGCTCAACAGGTAGATCTATAGATAGGCTAAACTCATTTTTCAGGCATCTGACCGACCGGGTTGACACTTCAGCGTGAGAAATCGGGGGTGTGGCGTGTGTGAAACTAATCAAATGCGTGTGTCTCACGGCCAATGCGTGAGAGTTGGCACCTATGCCGTACGTGGTCGTTCTCCCTTCTTGGGTTTGGGTGCCAGACTGCGATGAGCCCTGTCGATCTCTGGATCTTCTTCTTGACTGTCCAATGTAGACTGTATTAAATTCAATTTAGATTCCAAAATTTGGAATGATGATTTCAACTCAGCAGATATCCTAGCAGTATGTTGGTTAAGCAGGTCTGCTATGCTAGCCATGGTCAGGCTAATCTCCCCAGTGTCCTTTTTTGAGCTTTTCCCGTGTTTCGACGTCATATTACTATTCGTTTTGTATGCAAAATAAAAACGTATAAAATGGGATATAAAATTATGCAAATATTACTCGTATAGGTAGGTTTAGTATAAAAGTTTTGAAAGATTTCGTGGGAGGCTGCGGTCCTTGCTTCTACTCAATTTGCCCACCAACCGGAACTCCGGATGCCCCTATTTTAGTAAGAACCAATTTATTGAAATAAACTTTAATAAAACTAAAGACTAAAATAAACTGTTCTCCTTTAGGTCAATGTTGCAGACTGGATGAAGGGCCAGACTTGTGGTGTTTGTGGTAAAGCTGACGGAGAGACCAGACAGGAGTACTCCACACCCAGCGGCTACCAGACCAAGAGCTCCGTCAGCTTCGCCCACTCCTGGGTGCTTCCCGCTGAGAGCTGCCGCGACAGCACTCGTAAGAAAGAAGTTCTCTTCCTACACAATCTCATCTCATCTTCTCACCTTTAAGTTCTCCAACTCTCTGACTGGGTTGTCTTTTGTACTTTTGCAGAATGCCACATGAAGCTTGAATCTGTCAAGCTGGAGAAGCAGCCGATTGTGGATGGCCAGGAGTCTAAATGCTACTCTGTGGAGCCAGTGCTGCGTTGTCTGCCTGGTTGCCTCCCCGTGAGAACCATGCCCGTCACCATTGGATTCCACTGTCTGCCCACCCGTGAGTATTTGGTTCCGTCTCAGATTATTGGGACTTTCTGGTTTTCATGTCAATGGAATGTCTGCTACTTAAATATACCCTGTGAAATTGAAGGTTTATCTCTAATGGTGTTCTTCTCCTCTTTAGATTCCAGCTCTGTGGATCTGAGCAACATCTCTGAGAAGAGTGTGGACCTGAGGGAGACTGCAGAGGCACATATGGCCTGCCAGTGCAATGCAGAATGTGCATAGAAAAATCACTATTATGATGTCCAACATTTGTTTTGAGGTGTAAGCATTAACTTCATTAAAATTCTCTTTTGCGCTACATTTTTGTCTATGTTTTTTCTTTATTATGCACTTATATCTAGAATTCAGAATTCATATTTGTGCTTGTGTGTGTGATGGAGATTATAGAGCAATAAAGGTTTCAGCACATTCTCCAGTGCAATTTGTGTAATAAACACAGACTTACTTTTAGACACAACAGAATAAATAGTGGGGCCTGGAAAAATATCCTAAAAGGCTGAATAAATGACATTGCTCTTCAATCAGAAATCGATATAATTTTTCTTTTTTTTTGTTTTGGTTAAACCCTTAGTGGCCGATGGCCGCAAATTGCATCCAAATGCACACCCCTTCTTCTCACAGTACATTTCCACACAGTGACATTTTGTTTCACTCTCATTAAGGTTGAATGGAGGTCAAAATGCCAAGGCAAGGGAAACAAAGTTGTATAGGTCGTTGTTAGGCGTTGTTGTTTTAAGTCAAGTCAAGTTTATTTATATAGCACATTTTATACACAGAGGTCATTGAATGTGCTTTACATAAACAAAATCAAACAGTAATATCAAATAAAAGCATAAAAGAGCAATAGTGAAAGAATAGTTTTAAAGGTAAAGATCATAATAATAAAAAATACAAATAAATGGATAATAATAATAACTAGAGAATGCAATTCCAGGGAATTCTGAGTACATGAAAATGAAGCTAGGACAGACATAGCATAGCTTAATAAAAGTTGATAGTTTAGAAGTAGACAGTTTAAAAGTTGAATGTAGATAGTTTAAAAGTTGTTAATAGACAGATAGTTTAATGGAAGTTGATACACATAGTTTAATAAATGTTGAAAGTTTAAAAGTTAAATGTAGATAGTTTAAAAGTTGTTGATAGACTGATAGTTTAATGCGTGTTGATAGACAAATAGTTCAAAGGCTGTATATAGGTAGATAGTTGACGATAACTGACAGTTGGAATGGCTCTAATGTTTGCTCACAGTAATGCTAACTATGCTAACAAAGTTAATAATGCTAACCAATTTATTTAGCTAACTTCATGTTTTCTAGCAGTTTTACAAAAATGTTAACTATGCTAACATGCTAACCATGTGACTCAGCTAACTTAGCTAATCATTTTTAGCAGTTTTGCTAAAATGTTAATTATGTTAACACTGCTAATGATGCTAACTAGCTAACTAATTTTGAAACAGTTGAATGCAGAGGATACAGTTGATGGGAGTCATAGTTGACAAACAGTTACAGTAACAGTTGAACAGTTGATAACAGTTGAACAGTTAAAAAGTTGAATAGTTTAAAGGGACTTTTATTTTGAAAGCCTGAGACAGTTGCTCCAGGTGGCCTGAACACCTGGCATAGGATTCTAATTGATATTGTGATGTCATAATCTAATGTTAAGTCAATGGAGAAATTTTAGTAGTTTTTAATTCATAGTTTAAAAAGTATAAAAGTTAGAAAGTTGAAAAATACATAGCTGAAGTCACATAAGTAAGACCTACGCAACACAGTTTGAATGAAGTTTCTACGTTAAACAGTTGAAGCTGTATTAAACGCACAAAAAGCGTTAGAAGAAGAATAACTAGAAAAGCATTTCCTGAAGGAAATACAGTGCATGAAAATGCAAAAATATGATGTAAAATATCATACAGAGTAAAAACAAACTATATTGGTTGCTAAGTAGATGAGGTTTGATATAGTTGGAATGACTGAACAGTTAAATAGGTGGATAGTTTAAATGGTTAAATTATTTAGGTAGATAGTTGACGATAACTGACAGTTGGAATGGCTCTAATGTTTGCTAGCAGTTATGCTAACTATGTTAACAAAGATAATAATGTTAACCAAATTACTATGCTAACTAGCATGCTAACACGCTAGCATGCTAACTATGCTAACCACGTTACTTAGCTAACTTAGCTAATCATTTTTAGCAGTTTTGTTAAAAATGTTAATTAGCATGCTAACATGCTAACTATGCTAACCACGTTACTTAGCTAATCATTTTAGCAGTTTTGCTAAAAATGCTAGCTAACATGCTAGCATGCTAACTATGCTACTTAGCTAACTTAGCTAATCGTTTTTAGCAGTTTTGCTAAAAATGTTAATTAGCATGCTAACATGCTAACTATGTTAACCATGTTACTTAGCTAACTTAGCTAACTAGCTACAGTGGGTAGGAGTCATAGTTGATGACAAGTAACAGTTACAATGGCTGAACAGTTAAAAAGTTCAGTAGTTTAAAGGCTTAAATTGTTTAACAGTGAAATATTGTAGTGAGGACTTTTATTTTGAAATAGTTTTTGGCAGAGGAAGCAGTTGAACAGGATGTGTAGTCTTAATAGGGCCAGTTTGTATGCTTAAAGCCTGAGACTGGCAGTTGATGCAGGTGGCCCGAACACCTGCCATAGGATTCTAATTGCTTAACGGCTCTATTGTGATGTCATCAGCCCATGTTATTTTGAGTAGTTTTTAATTAATAGTTTAAAAAGTATAAAAGTTACAAAGATGAAAAATACATAGCCCACATGTCCTAAGTAAGACCTACGTAACATAGTTTGAATGAAGTTTCTACGTTAAACGGTTGAAGCTGCATTAACTGCGTTAGAAGAAGAAGAAGAAGAAGAAGAAGAAGAAGAAAATGCCTAGGAAGAACAGTACAGTGCATTTTCATGCACTGTAATTAAGAATAATTCGGATAACAGTAGAGTGCATTTTCATGCACTCTAATAAGAATAAAATGCCTAGGAAGAACGGTACAGTGCATTTTCATGCACTGTAATAATTTTAATAATAAGAATAATTCGGATAACAGTAGAGTGCATTTTCATGCAGAGTGCATTTTCATGCACTCTAATAATATTAATATTAAGAATAATTCGGATAACAATAGAGTGCATTTTCATGCACTCTAAAAAGATTTGGAAGAACAGTACAGTGCATTTTGCACTATAATAATGCTAAACAAGTTGCTTAACTTAGTTAACTTAGCTAATGTTTTTATTTTTAGTAGTTATGCTAACTAGCATGCTAACATGTGACCTAGCTAATCATTTTAGTAGCTATGCTAACTATGCTAAATATGTGACTTAGCTAACCTAGCTAATCATTTTTAGCAGTTTTGCTAACTATGCTAACTAGCATGTTAGCAATGCTAACATGCTAACCATGTTACTTAGCTTACTTAGCTAATCATTTTTAGCAGTTTTGCTAAAAATGCTAGCAATGCTAACATGCTAACTATATTAACCATGCTAACTAGCTACAGTGGGTAGGAGTCATAGTTGATGACAAGTAACAGTTACAATGGCTGAACAGTTAAAAAGTTCAGTAGTCTCTACTCTACTACTTGTCTTTAGATGTGAGAGGGAGGATCTGAGACTGTAGTCTTTCAAAAATCTTTTCCAAATCTTTGTAAATCTTTCCAAAGTCTGTCAGTGTAAGGAGGGCTTGAGGTGAAAGTGCTGTGGAGAAATTGCAGGATTGTTTGGCTCTGCCACCTAACCACACCCAGTTTACCTGCTGGGAAACCCTGTCGCTCCGGAGCAGGGGCTCAGACCAGGATAAATTGTTTGCTCGCCCTCAGTTCACTCTTTTGTTCATCTCAACCCAGCACTCCAGTGTGTCCTGCTCTGTGTGCGTCTTTGAGTTAACGTATTTCATCACTGTAATGACCCTCACTATGACTTTTGTGATGTTTATCAGTTTGTAGAGTAGCTCTGCCATCATGTGTTAAGTTAAGGTCTTTGTTTGTTGGTTTGGTGTGTTGGAGTCCCATGTGAGAGATGATTAGGTGATGTTGGTTGACTTGGGATGTCAAGTATTGTTTAGTTGTACCTTTTATAGCCATATGGTTTCAGTTTATTGTTTAAATGTCAATTGGTTTGTTTGTGGGTTGGGATCTGTACTAATTTACCCCATTTCACTGATTACTCCATTTTCTGTTTGTTTCCTCTTTGATGCAGCACACATACAAGTAAAAAACAAAAGAACAGATGAATTGAAACTCAAATAAAGTTCACTTGTGTTGCACCGATACCTGCCATCTCCGTGTCATCACTCCATACCATTGAGCCTTCTGACCGAGGCTCTGCCTGCTCGCCACACACTCACTCTACCTCAACCCACATCACCCCGTACAGTTCCTTCAGTTGGGTTGTGGAGGTTAGCATACTAGAATAGAATACTGTTAGAATACTGTTGGGTTGTGGAGGTTAGCACACTATAACGTTACAGCTACTTGTCAGGACTTGTCGTGCAAGGCAAGTATAACTGCGTAATTATAGGCTGTTCATCTTATTGACTCCAACACAGAATCCACCCCCACCCCCCTTCACCTACCACCACAAATACAATTCCATTCTGTGGGAAACACTGCCTTCCATTATCAGACCCTTCATCTTATCCATGACAAATGCATAGTCCTGTAGAATAGAGTATTGTTAGAATACTATTGGGTTGTGGAGTTTAGCGCACTAGAAACTACTGTTAGAATACTGTTGGGTTGTGGAGATTAGCACATTAGAATAGGGTATTGTTAGAATACTATTGGGTTGTGGAGATTAGCACACTAGAATAGAGTACTGTTAGGTTGTGGAGGTTAGCACACTATAACGTTACAGCACAGGGTAATCCTAATTTTATGGATCAAATTTATTCCAATCCAAATCAAAAGTTTTGAACAACACAAAGTGAAGGTTTTATCCAGATCAAAACCAAGAATGGATTATGTGATCTAATCCAATTTCAGGATCCTTGTTTCCCTTTGAACAACCCATTTTCAAGATTTGATCCAATCCGACCAATTCCGAGCCAAAATCCGGAAACTGAAATCCGATAACCAAAATCCCATCACGTTTCTTTTGAACAATTGGGCCCAAACAATCAAAGCATATGTAAACTAAAAAGCTATGCTACCTCATGTTAATTTTGCTCGGACCCCGTTAATCACCGCTTGCGGTTATATTTATTAAGTGTGCTTGCAAAGCAGCACACTTATTGTTCTTCTTAAGTTTTATTAAGTGTGCTTGCAAAGCAGCACACTTATTGTTCTTCTTAAGTTTTATTATTATTATTTTTCCCGTCTCCCTAATTTTTTGTCAGCCCTAGCGCCTAGGCCCTTTGAGACAGAGACACCGTTCCAACTTTAAAACGTCCGGTCAGTACCGGTGTAAGTTGGTCGCGAAGATGACGTCAGGTGGGCGTGCCGTTCGTCCGCCATATTGGATTGAACAGAAAGCGAAACTAAATTTTCACAGGTCACAAATTTGGTCCGAACGCCACGAAACTTGACGTACATTATCCTTGGACCAAGCCTCACAAATGTTAGCGGAAGGATTTTTGATTTTCGAAAGCGTTTGCCCGTCACAGCCAAACGAAATCGGTGGCGAAGCTCCGAAACAGGAAGTCGTCCATATCTCAGGAACACTGTCACATATCGATACCAAATTTTGTATATGAACTGGGGACTCCAGTGTGAAGGTGCATAGGCAAAAAAAAAAAAAAGAAATATTCCAAAAGTTTCCATCATTTGGCAAACCACCCACGGGTATTTGGTAACTCACACCATTCACCTTCTATCACAATGCCTTCTAAGTATGCACAATGTCTCAGAGCAGACACAATGTCTCCAGGCAACCTTGCCCAATCATGAAATCCTTGCTCTGCCATGGGATAGTATGGACTTAAGAACTGAAATAGCATGGAGAACAGTAGCTATATATAGCTTACATAATAGAGTTGTTTTCACATTGACGGTATTCAAATTAATTTTTTTATTATTGTTACATATCATGATGGGAGAGTATTATTAAAAATGTTACAAGTATGCAAATGCATATGTTTACGGGCATTTAGGTTTTACTGTGTTGTTTTGTTGTAAAGACATGCAAGGCATTCTGGGCCATGTAATGAACAGTGGTCGGCAGCACTCCATAGGCTACGTATTAATATGAATAGGTGTTTCTGTAAACCTAGGGACAATAAACAGCTATCTCTGTTACAAAAACGAGCTGGTAATCGCTCATTGAAGAGGGAACTATGATAAAAAGAATGTTTTCCTAATAGCATGGAGTTGACGAAAGAATAAACGAGCAATGTCACGTTAATGTTAAATAGCCTACCTATCTGAGCGCTAGGTGGCAACGTTGTATTACATTTCACTAGTGTAGCCTACTTGAAATACGGTGTGAGATTCACAAGTAATGAAGGTGCAAATATTATGTAATTTATCATGGGAAATTATTGGAAATGTTATTTCTTGTTTATTCTAATTGCAAACCACACACATCCATTCGGAAGCACACGTAGACATTTAATACTGGAAGACTGTCATTTCGTTTATTTGATGTTGCTTAGCAACGGGGACAGACTTCAGAGCAAAGATTCTAGAACAGAGCTTCAGAGAGACACGTTTTGAGTTTGTGGCCAAGTACCTAAAATATCGGTTTCCATGTGTAGGCTATGTGCTGGATGGTGTGCTTCCTTTATGAAAGTAAGTGTTTTATACAGTTAACGTTACAGACATAATGAGTCATGTTGTAGTGGTCCACATAAATGTGCCCCTTCTGTTATTAGAATGCTAAGCAGAGATTTTAACATCATTCATTTCTTGTGTGGCTAGAAGCTAGCTAGCTAGGTCATAGGGAGGAGATGTTGCTGTAACGTTATGAGATTTATGTTGCTTAGCGTAATGCCATGGTCATTTGATATGAGATGCTTGTACTCATAACTTCGTCACTAGTAACTTTAGGACTCCTATTTTTTTTACTAAGAGTAATTCAGGAAGCATTTTAGCCCTAAAAGTAGCGCCTGAGTCTGTGACAGCTTAAGCGAGGACTCCTAAATAAGACCGATTCACAAACAATGTTTTGTGGTGGCATTTCACGTCGCGATGTTTTGAAATGCGTCTAACAATCACAAGGGAACAATTTTGCATTGTAGGCATAACTAAGGGATGCAGTAACACCACCAACAACAACCAAAACTAGCCTACTCATTGTTTACATGTACATTAAATGTAACGTTTCATTGTGAATCAAATTAAAAGATTCTCCTCTTTGCAAACGTTGGCATAGGCATATGGTGACAGATTAATTTAATAATGTTGCTGCGTGAATCACGGTAAGCGCGAATGAAGTGGCCACTTCTTAATAGGAGTCACTGTATGGAAGTAGGCTAAGTAAAATAGAGATGTTTAAAATAGGATAAAGTTGGGATATGTCCGCTTGACAACGCAGAGATAACTGGCCTTTGGCCATAGTAACCATCCATTTAGAACGACTGGCCTTCATAGCAACCAAGGATCTTAGCTGTGATTCATGTAGCTACAGTATACATACAATGTGATGCAAAGTATAGAAAGGTGATGAAATATACAGAGACAGGTCAAGAAATATAGTGCAATGTAGACAGTAGTATACAGTTGATTTACAGAAGGTGGTTTAGAGTAATATGAATTAAATATAAATATGTGCAGTGTATTAGCAGTTATCTCATACAATAAGTAGAATAATGTATGTAGATGTAGCAGTAACATTATAATAGTAGAAATAATAATATAGATATATGCAGTGTATTAACAGAATATAATAAAACAGAATAAATATGGATATTCAATATGACAAATTTATAACAGATATGTACATAACATACAGCTATGTGCAGTGTGGAAACAGTGTCATTGTAGTACAGAAACAACATTATAAGAGTAGTAAGAATACGTTTATGTGCAGGATGAATAGTATAAAGATCAGTAGAATAACTATGTAGAAATGTAATTACAGTAGGCCTATGTACATTTGTAAATAAATAGAAAACTATGGGTGAGAGGGATAAATTAATTTTATTTAGTCGTAAAAGTAAATTGCATTCAATTAAATTGCAATTAAAAATCTTTCCAGTAGGCTTTAATGTCACGCAAAAAGTACAACCAAAGCTGAGCTTGATCAACTAGAACGTCTAAAGAACCAGAACTTAAGTGTAGTTTTTTGCTGGGTCCCAGGCCATGTTGGTCTGAGGGGAAATGAGAAAGCGGACAGTGCTGCTAAGCAAGCCCTCAATGAAGAAGTCACAGAATGTCAAATCCCTGCCCCAGACCTTAAACCTATACTGAACTCTTACATCTCAGATAAGTGGCAATCTGAATGGGATTAATGTACCAACAACAAGCAAGGAATGTGAATTTTGGCACGTTTTCATGATCCACTGGGTCGTTATGGGCCACACAAAATACGGTGTTGCTAAAATTACTCCTATTGTGGCTATTAGAGACATGCGTTCATGAGTATCCAGCTCAATTTAATGAGTTAAGTAAAATTCACACACACAAAAAAAACATCACTAATGTTGTGGACATTCCTTTATTCTGAGATACATCAATAGGCTCTCAAAACAATCCCAAACAGACATAAGGTCTTTATAGAGCAAATCCATATAGATTATTTGTCAAATAAACCAGTAAAACAGAATTAGGGGATGGAATATATAACATTCACACTCATAGCTCATATTTCTAAAATAAATCAGTGAAAAAATATCCTGACAAACAAGCAGCATTTTAATGCCTTAGTCATATTTCATAATTTCAAATTTTTCTCTAGGTTACCTGATAGCCCAGTTTGAGAGGTGCAAGACGCGTGACATTATTTATTTTTGCAGCCAATCACTGCTGTTGTTTTATTGTATTGATTTGATTTTAGTCATAGAAGCTAAATTCGAAGGCAGGCCACAGGTAAAAGCCAACGAACCGCATTCACCCCGCAAGGCAATAGTTGAATAGAGCTTTTCAGGTATTGCCACTGCTCCAACACTGAAAGGCACTGTTAGAATGCTTGGATCAAGCCAGGTTCAGCATAGCGTATGTCACTGTCTGCTCACGTTGGTGACCGGACCAGGGCAAGCACACTTTCGCAGTTCCCGCCGGAAATGCAGTCTAGTTATTAAGTGTGCTTGCAAAGCAGCACACTTATTGTTCTTCTTAAGTTTTATTTTTCCCGTCTCCCTAATTTTTTGTCAGCTCTAGCGCCTAGGCCCTTGTAGACAGAGACACCGTTCCAACTTTAAAACGTCCGGTCAGTACCGGTGTAAGTTGGTCGCGAAGATGACGTCAGGTGGGCGTGTAGTTCGTCCACCATATTGGATTGAACAGAAAGTGAAACTAAATTTTCACAGGTCACAAATTTTGTCCGAACGCCACGAAACTTGACGTACATTATCCTTGGACCAAGCCTCACAAAAGTTACCAGAAGGATTTTTGATTTTCGAAAGCGTTTGCCCGTCACAGCCAAACGAAATCGGTGGCGAAGCGCCGAAACAGGAAGTCGTCCATATCTCAGGAACACTGTCACATATCGATACCAAATTTTGTATTTGAACTCGGGACTCCAATGTGAGGGTGCATAAGCTAAAAAAAAAAAAAGAAAACATTCCAAAAGTTTCCAGCATTTGGCAAACCACCCACCCGTATTTGGTAACTATCACCTTCCACATTTGCAGTTGTACTGGTACATCTATCACACTGCCTTCCAAGTATGCACAATGTCTCCAGGCAACCTTGCCCAATCATGAAATCCTTGTTCTGCCATGGGATAGTATGGACTTACAAACTGAAATGGTAAGGAGAACATTAGCTATTTATTGCTGACGTAGTACAGTTATTTTCACATTGACGGTATTCAAATTAAATTTTTCATTATTGTTAAATATCATGATGGGAGAGTATTATTAAAAATGTTACAAGTATGCAAATGCATATGTTTACGGGCATTTAGGTTTTACTGTGTTTTGTTGTAAAGACATGCAAGGCATTCTGGGCCGTAATGAACAGTGGTCGGCAGCACTCCATAGGCTACGTATTAATATGAATAGTTGTTTCTGTAAACCTAGGGACAATAAACAGCTATCTCTGTTACAAAAACGAGCTGGTAATCGCTCATTGAAGAGGGAACTATGATAAAAAGATTGTTTTCCTAAAAGCATGGAGTTGACGAAAGAATAAGCAAGCAATGTCACGTTAATGTTAAATAGCCTACATCTGAACGCTAGGTGGCAACGTTGTATTACATTTCACTAGTGTACTTGAAATACGGTGTGAGCTTCACATGTAAGGAAGGTGCAAATATTATGTAATTTATCATTGGAAATTATTGGAAATGTTATTTCTTGTTTATTCTAATTGCAAACCACACACATCCATTCGTAATCACACGTACACTTTTAATACCTTGAAAAGACTATCATTTCGTTTATTTGATGTTGCCTAGCAACACAGCGTTCAGAGCAAAGATTCTAGAACAGAGCTTCAGAGAGACACGTTTTGAGTTTGTGGCCAAGTACCTAAAATACTGATTTCCATGTGTATGTGCTGGATGGTGTGCTTCCTTTATGAAAGTAAGTGTTTTATAGAGTTACAGACATAATGAGTCATGTTGTAGTGGTCCACATAAATGTGCCCCTTCTGTTATTAGAATGCTAAGCGGAGATTTAACATCATTCATTTCTTGTGTGGCTAGAAGCTGGCTAGCTATGTCATAGGGAGGAGATGTTGCTGTAACGTTATGGGATTTATGTTGCTTAGCGTAATGCCATGGTAATTTGATATGAGATGCTTGTACTCGTAACTTTAGGACTCCTATTTTTTTACTAAGAGTAATTCAGGAAGCATTTTAGTCCTAAAAGTAGCGCCTGAGTCTGTGACAGCTTAAGCGAGGACTCCTAATACAGGGATGTCAAAGTCAAATACATTAGAGCAGGGATGTCAAAGTCAAATACATTAGAGGGCCAAAAAAACAAATTTGCTACAAGCCGAGGGCCGGACTGGTTCAATGTTTATTAAAACATATTAAAATGACTGCACGTAACCTATTGAACCAAGACGTGTACCGTATTTATTTAATGATTAAATGAATAATGACTGTGACTGAAGTGCTGGCAAAGTTTGCACAAATGTACGATTTTTCCCATCCTCACCGACCTTGTCATAAAACTTGTTTAAATGATCATATGATGCCTCCTTGCTTTCTCAAACTTCTTTGACCTGAGGCCCAGTCAAGGCATACTTTGGGGTCATAGGGCCCACCTACATTAACCCACTCCCTCCTCCCACCCCCCTTTAAATGATCATAATGATAATCACAATTATTATTATTTTTATACTATATTGCTATACATGTACTTCAAAACAGTCAATGTTTAAAGTGCTAAGATTGTTCACAAAAGTTTGTGAAAACATACACATCAGAGTACTGCTTTACTAATGTAAAATATAATTAGGCCTACAATAGTTTCATTGTTTTTGCATTGTTGCATGATGCTTGCATGATAAATACTTCTCAAAACAACAGCAGTTATATGGGTGCCGTTGTTTTGGAATGTTTTCCTCATGCAAGCATCATACACTGATAGAATATTTATATGCTATTTAATTACATTTAATTTGAATGCCTGAATGTAAGGATTCAGGAGACACAATACCAGCTTGTGTGAATGGTAAATGGAGGATCAGATCATGCGTAAATCACTGATCTGGAGATCTTTAACTATCTTTAACTAAGACTAATAGCTTTTGGCTGACTTTAATACTGTCATGAATAATGCCAGGCTGAATCTTACGTTGAGGTCTTTTATTAATAACTCAGATAACACATACGTAACTCATGCTCCTAGCATCTTCACGAATATAACGAACTCCCAGAAGTCCAAGCTTCACGTAAGGACGTCTCCAATATTATGCGCAAGACAACTGATAAACATTCATCGCATCACATCTCCCCCTCAGTAAAGTAAATCATTAACATTAAATCAGTCACCTGTTTATAACTTAAATTCCCAGCAACTTTACTTAAAAAATAAACGTAATAAAGCATAACATAAATGGCTGGTTGTTACTTCAATTCTTTGATACTGTTATTCTTACTTCTTTCATTTAGGTACCATTAAACAAATGAACTCATTAATGAACTGTTTAACTCATTAACTCAAGTAAGTTATCACTACCTGTTAAGAATCTGCAACATAAAATTCAACATTCAAATCATTTTGCATTACTGTTACATTTCTCTCTTTTTTTTTTCATACCACCTTCAGGTCTTTTAAGCACATAGTCCTTGAACCAGGCAGGAGGGTTAGTAACTCTTCCAGGTCTTTTGGGGGTGGTAGGCTTTGGGACACAGTAGGACCAGGAGTGACAGGCCCCACGGCAGGGAGGGATGGGGAGCCCGGGTCACAGGAACTGGGCTAGCTCTGGTCACTAGTCTCTGATGCAGTGACCTTTTCTGTTGACCCCGGCACTTCCTGGATGTGTCTCCGGTTACGACGGGTGAGTGTCCCTTGGTCTGTTTGGACGTAGTAGGACCTGGGCTCAGGTGCCTGCGCGATGACACTTGCTGGAGTCTTCCAGCCTTTTTCTCCATCCAACTTGATGTTGACGTGTTGACCTGACCGTAGTACAGGTAAGGGACGTGCCGAGTGCTGTCTGTTGTAAAAGAAATGGTAGGCACTTTTGGCTTGTTGGTCTTTGCTCTTCACCGCGTTGGTGTCAACAGGACTCGGAGCCAGCTGTGCAGGTAGGACTGGAACTGTTGTCCTGATCTGTCGTCTGATGGAGAGTTGTGCTGGACTCTGACCTGTTGCAGCGATTGGAGTAGCCCCGTAGCTCATAAGGGCTAGGTGAGGGTCTGGCTGCCGCAGTATGCGCTTTGCTGTGGCAACGCTCCGCTCTGCTGCTCCATTGGCTTGTGGATAATGGGGACTAGACTTAGTGTGTGTGAAGTTGTACTGCTCACTGAATGCTTGAAACTCTGCTGAAGTGAACTGGGTACCATTATCTGATACCAGCTCCAGGGGGATGCCCCACCTGACAAACATTCTTTTCAGGCGAGCAATCACTTGCTGACTGGTGGTGGTAGTCAGCTGTGCTATTTCAATGTCACGTGAGTAATAGTCCACAACAATGAGGTACTGCTTACCATCTTGTTCACAGAGGTCAGCGGCAATTCTTTGCCACGGACCACCGGGCAAGGGCGTGGTCATCAGTGGCTCACGCCTCTGCGTAGGCTTGTTCTTAAGGCAGAATCCACATGTTCTCACTGTTTCGGTGATGGCGTGGCCAATCCCTGGCCACCACACCGACATGCTGGCCCTTCTGCGACACTTTGTAAGCCCCTGATGGCCTTCGTGTAGCTGGGACAGTACATCTGCTTGCATAGAGCAGGGAATAACAATTCTGTCATCGTACAAGAGAAGTCCTTCTGCTTCTGACAAGTGTGCCCTGGCAGCATGGAACCCGTGTAATGTGTGTGGAATGCGTGCTAACTCACCTGGCCAGCCGGCCCTGGTGTAGCGAATGACAGTCTGTAGATCAGTGTCCTGGCCCGTGGCTGACCTAATCGCGTCCAGTCTGTCACCTGTGATTGGTCTTGTTCCGATCACAGCTTGTACGTAGGCCTTAACCTTGTCCTCCGTGTCAGACGTGTCTCTGTCTGGCAGAGGATTGCTTGACAATGTGTCTGCCACAACAAGTTGCTTCCCTGGGACATGCACTGCGTCAGTGTTGAAGTTCATGAGACGCATCAGCAGCCGCTGACATCTTACAGGTGCCTTGTCGAGGTCGTAAGAGTTTATGAGAGGAACGAGCGGTTTGTGGTCTGTCTGCAAACAGAATTTCTCCATTCCCTGCAGATACCTGGTGAACTGCTCACATGCCCATACGCTGGCGAGACACTCTTTCTCGATCTGGGAATACCGTCGCTCGGCTTCCGTCAACGTTCTGGAACAGAAGGCCACTGCTCGTAGTCCGCTCCCCTGCTCCTGTAGCAACGCAGCCCCCAGACCGAAGCTGCTGGCATCAGCACTGACTACGGTAGGTCTGGATACATCGTAGTACGCCAGCACTGGTACGGAGGTCAGCATTTGCTTTACCTTCTTGAACGCTTCCTCCTGTGCCTCTCCCCAAACCCAAGCAGCGTCCTTTTTCAGCAGGCTGTTGATGGGGTGCATGACAGATGAGAGGGCAGGGAGGAATTTCCCCAAGTAGTTGATCATTCCGATGGTCTGGCGTAACTCTGTCATGTTGGTGGGGCGCGGTAGCTCTGTTATTGCTCTGACTTTGCTCACGTCCGGCCTAATGCCGTCTTTCCCTATCACATGGCCAAAGTACTGGATCTCAGATTTTCCGAACTGGCACTTACTCCGGTTGAGCTTCAGTCCAGACGCTCTGATGGTCTCCAGCACCTTTCGAAGATCCTTGTCGTGGCCCTCTCTGTCCTTGCCGAAGATCAGGACATCATCCACTCATCTTCTGCTGAAAAATTTCGGGGGCCGAGGTTATGCCAAATGGCAGCCTCCGGAAACAGAAACGACCCACCGGCGTGATGAATGTCGTGAGCCTCCTGCTATTGGTGTCCAGTGGTATTTGCCAAAATCCACTGGAAGCATCAACAGTGGAGAACACTGTGGCGCCTGAGAGCTTTGGTGCGATGTCTTCAAGCGTGGGCAGGATGAATCGCTCTCGTTTCACTGCTTTGTTTAGTTTTTTCAAGTCCACACATATTCTGGGCCCAAAGACTAAATGCGCCTCAGCTCCTCTTCCACCTTCCAACCATTGGTGGTTCACACCACGTTTCTCAGTCTCTGCTAAGAATTTGCCTTTGCAGTCGAGTTTCCCACCAGGACTAGTGAAAAAGGCATTTGTGTCCTTCAAAACAGGGCTCAGGGGCAGGCTAAGGAATGTCTGTTCTGAAATCACGGTAATATCTGCGCCTGTGTCAATCCTAAATTGCACAGTGGTCCCTTTAATTTGCAGATCTACGAGCCACTTGTCCTCGTCGACTTCGTCATTCTCAGTAACGGCTCCTAAGAACCAAGAGCTGCCCTCATCACTATCACTGTTAGCCGCTGCCACTGCTCGCACTGCTTTTGTTTTGCACATAGCTTCAAAGTGTCCCATTTTACTGCATTTCCGGCACTGTTTGCCGTTTGCTGGACATGCTCCAAACTCGTGCACTCTGCCACATCTCTGACATGCATTTCCTTGTTTCAGTTGCCCACTTTTAGCTTCTCTGTGTTTTTGAATTGTTTTGGCTTACGTGTAATTGCACTTACTTCACTCTCTGCTGACTGTCGAGCAATGTTGATGGCTTTTTCTAAAGTCAAGTCCGGCTCCAGCTGCAGTTTTTGTGATATCTCTATGTCCACTAATCCAATGACAATACGATCCCGTATCTGTTCGTCTTTCGAACGCATTGAATAAACGCTCATACCACGACTTAATTCTATGCCTCTATGTTTGATGACACCAAATTAACAAGTATTTCCTACTAATTGCAGAAATGTTTGTTTTCTTTTTCTGTCCGCGGCTCCTTGACCAATTGCGCAGCAAATTATCAGACGATGGCCTGGGAATAATTTCACTCTGCAGACCATTGTCCACATTGCGGACCGCGGCCCATAGTTTGACAAATGGTGACCTGCATGCTGCCATATTAAGGCCTTTTTACGGTGTGTTTTAGCCGGGTTTTCGCGTGGAAGGCTCTGTAGAAATCTGGCACCCTATTCAACGAAGTTAAACTGAAAGAGCGTGCCGTTCACAGACACCAGAATGAACGAATTCACAGTAACGTTCATCAGGCAGTAGTAGCCTAATACAGTACGTTCAGTTCACATTCGCTCAAAATACATATGAACGAGTGACTTTCGTTCAATGAACGCGTTCAGGCACAACACTGGGGAGGGGGGTAGCTGAAAGTTGACATCTGCCCTGACTGAATACTGATGAATAATGAAGCCCACTTGCGGCGCCGCAGTGAGTTCGTGGGCTACCGTTGCATTGTGGGGAATGGAGTATTGATGCGCAAAACAGCAGCCGGCGGCTGTGGACTGCCGTAGATAATTCATTCGCCTTGACTTTGACATGTCTGTCCTAATAACCGATTCGCAAACAGTGTTTTGTGGTGGCATTTCACGTCGCGATGTTTTGAAATGCATCTAACAATCACGAGGGAACAATTTTGCATTGTAGGCATAACTAAGGGATGCAAATGAAAAGATTCTCCTCTTTGCAAACGTTGTGTTGGATTCTCTGGTTGTTGCATTGTGTTTTAGTTCTAATGTCTGTATTGAAGATGGTCAATAAAGCTTGACAGCGGGATCAGGATCGGCGATTAGATGATGATTTATTGTAGATGGTACAACAATGAATAACAGAACACAGGCTAAGTCTCAAACAGTAAAACTGTGCAGAGTCTAACAGTTGTGGTTGTTATTAGAAGCGGCTGCTGAGCCTTCCGACAGAAGATGCTCCTTGGGTTGCTTCCTCGATCCGTCTCCGTGTCAAAACCTAAGACAAAGCCTGTTATACTAAAACATACAAACATCAATCATGCCAACATGGCAGGTGCCAACCAGTGTACACAACCCGGCCCTGGCCAGATGGAGATACTAGCCCGAATAGGCAGACATGCTGTCTCCCTCGGCCCATGTTATCACCGATGTTCCTCGGATGTTCCTAAACATCGGCCTGTATGACCTTCCTGCTGGTACACAGGCCTAAGGCATAGTTATGTACAATAATATGGACTTCTCCCTGTTGTATACTACACACAGATGTAACATATGAACACATCAGAATACAGTAAGAATACCCCAGAATTCTACAGTCCCCCCTCTTGATCAATCAAAAACACAGATTTTTATAGATCATACAAAACAAATAAACAGGAGTCTGATGTGGTCTAAAGAACAGATAACAAACCAAGCATTACCTCTCAGGCACTTTAAGGAAAAGAAAAGAAGTGCAGGCACCTTGAAAAAAAAAAGAAAAGGAAAACAAAGTCTTTTGGAAGTTCAGGAAACCGGCCAGCAACAGTTCAGTTCAAAGGCAAAGTCTCTGTCCCAGATGTTGTCTGTGGCTCCCGGTAACCTCATAGGTACATGTGGAGTGAAAAGAAAGAGCAGTATCAGTTGAAGGATAGTCATGGAAACAACAATATATATAATTATCTATTATAGGGGTGTAGCAACCTCCCAACCCTGGTCCCCCAGTGAGTCCCCGGTTAACCCGTTGCTGCGTGTTCAGCTCCCTTACGGGTGTCCCCAGAAACCCACCTTTAGAACCAGGACTACAGGATTACTCCCCCCTCTTGATCTAGCTTAACTGTAATCATTCTCAAAAATCGGCAATTGTAATTGTGTCCTCAGATTAAACATTTCATATATCAGTAATCACACATATTTAATCATCAAAATCAATTATAAGACTTATCTAAGTCTATAATTTTTCATAACATGAGTTTGTGTCAAGAAGAGTCCACTACCTCAACACCCTGAGCATGCTCGGGTTCTCAAAGAAAGATTCTACTCTCGGATCCCTAACCTTTCATTTCTCCTGACGTCATAAATTCCCTGTCAAAATGAAAGTCTCCCGTGAATCTTCCCCCCTCTAGTTCACACCTCACCCCTAAAAGAAGATCGGCGGAAACTCAGATAGAATTCGTACCCTACCCAAGCCGTCATGTTTCAGGCGGTTCTATTAGTTTGCCATGGCTCGCATGTATCCACTTTTCTCTCACCCTGGACCTTCACTGCCGACTATGTTATGGCAATCCACATCGGGGAATGATGTCTTTCACGAGGACTTTGGCAGTGTGTAGTGCAATTCCAGATCGTGCAGGGAATGCCTCAATCCCCCTGGAGAACTTGCACAGGACAACCAGAACATCTCGGTAGCCTTTACACTTGGGAAGAGTGATGTAATCTATCTGGAGAACTCTGAATGGTCCTGGTGGAGCTGGTGTCTTCAGCATTGGCAACTTAACCTTTTTGTCGTGATTGTTTTGCCGACAGGTCAAAGTCAAAGTCAAAGTCAGCTTTATTGTCAATTTCTTCACATGTTCCAGACATACAAAGAGATCGAAATTACGTTTCTCACTATCCCACGGTGAAGACAAGGCATATTTTACCAATTTAAGTCCACAGACAAACATAACATTCAAGTAAACAAAAAAGTAAGTAAATAAGTAAATAAGAGGGGACATATAATAATGAAAAAAAAAAAAATAAGAGCAGCAAAATTTGGTTGAAATTGTGCATAGACAGTCAATAAAATACTAGTGCAAAGTCAGGCCAATAAAAGGCTTGGGTAGTTCTGTTTGACCTAAATAAGAAAGAAAGTGGCATAGTGGTGCAAGTTATGTAAGAGCAGCAGAAGTGTTGTGTTTTCAGGACAACAACAACAAGTTGTAAAGTGTACAAGTGTGCAAGTGGAGTAGTGCAGGCGGCCATTGTGGGTCCAATGTCCAGGATGTTATGTAGCTGAGGGTGGAGGGGGGAGAGGAGGGAGAGAGTTCAGCATCCTTACAGCTTGGTGTATGAAGCTGTTGGTGAGTCTGGTAGTGCGGGAGCGCAGGCTTCTGTACCTCTTCCCAGAGGGCAGTAGATCAAACAGATTGTGAGCGGGGTGACTTGCATCACTCACAATTTTGGTCGCCTTGCGGGTGAGGTGGGTGGTGTAAATGTCCTTCAGAGAGGGGAGTGAAGCACCAATAATCCTTCCAGCTGTGTTCACTATGCGCTGCAGGGCTTTCCTGTTGTATTCAGTGCAGCTTCCGCCCCACACAGCGATACAGCTGGAGAGGATGCTCTCAATGGTGCCTCGGTAGAATGTGGTCATGATGGCTGGTGGAGCACTTGCTCGCCTGAGTTTCCACAGGAAGTACAGGCGGCGCTGAGCTCTCTTCGCCAGTG
The DNA here is from genome assembly GCF_018492685.1 of Alosa sapidissima. Lineage (NCBI taxonomy): Eukaryota > Metazoa > Chordata > Actinopteri > Clupeiformes > Clupeidae > Alosa > Alosa sapidissima. Next base: position 10,201,336 of record NC_055968.1, on the reverse strand, counting down.
ATGCATTGTTGGTGGTCCAGGAGAGGTCTTCGCTGATGTGCACCCCCAGGAATTTGGTGCTGCTCGCTCTCTCCACCACAGCACCGTCGATGGTCAGTGGCAGGTGTTGGGTGTGACCTCTCCGGAAGTCAACAACAATCTCTTTGGTCTTGCTGACGTTCAGCAGGAGGTTGTTGTCCCTGCACCACGTGGTCAGATGGTCGACCTCCAACCTGTATTGAGTCTCGTCGCCCTTGGTGATGAGACCCACCAGAGTTGTGTCGTCAGCAAATTTCACTATGTGATTGTTGCTGTAGGTTGCAGTGCAGTCATGCGTCAGCAGGGTGAAGAGCAGCGGACTGAGCACGCAGCCTTGGGGGGCCCCTGTGCTCAGTGTGATGCTGCTTGAGGTATTGTTGCCAACACATACTACTTGAGGCCTCTGACAGAGGAAGTCCAGTAGCCAGTTGCAGAGGTAGGTACTGAGTCCCAGTTTGTCAAGTTTGCAGATGAGTTGTTGTGGTATTATGGTGTTGAATGCAGAACTGAAGTCTATAAACAGCAATCTCACATACGAGTCTCTTTTTTCCAGGTGGGTGAGGGCTGGGTGGAGGGCAGAGCAGATTGCATCCTCTGTAGACCGCTTGGCTCGGTATGCAAACTGGAAGGGGTCCAGGGTGGGGGGGAGAATGGATTTGATATGTGACATGACAAGCCGCTCAAAGCACTTCATGATGATGGGTGTCAGTGCCACAGGGCGGTAGTCATTGAAGCAGGATGGAGCAGTTTTCTTCGGCACAGGTATGATGGTGGCAGCTTTGAAACATGATGGGACGATGGCTTGCTTCAGGGAAGTGTTAAAGATGTCTGTGAAGACATCCTTAAGCTCCCCTGCGCAGTCCTTCAGCGCACGACCTGGGATGTTGTCTGGACCTGTTGCCTTACGGGTGTTGATAGCAGCAAGTGTCCTCGTCACGCTGTCGGCAGAGAGGCACAGGGGCTGCTCATGTAGGGGGGGGTGGGTCTTCTGTGGGCAGGTGCTGTTTTGTGCTTCAAAGCGAGCAAAGAAGCGGTTCAGGTTGTTGAGCAGAGGGATGTTGCTCTCACAGCTCTGTGGCGCAGGCTTGTAGTCCGTGAGGGCCTGAATGCCCTGCCATAGGCTTTGTGCGTTCCTGCTGTCTTTGAAGTGGGTGGTTATCTTGTGAGTGTATTCCTTTTTTGCTTCCTTGATGCCACGGGACAGGTTGGCTCTCGCTGTTCTCATGCCGGCTTCATCCCCAGCTCTGTAGGCTTTGTCTCTGGCCCTCAGCAGCCTGAGGACATCCCCTGTCAGCCATGGCTTCCAGTTAGCCCGAGTGATGATGTCTTTTGTGTGGGTCACATCATCGATGCACTTGGTGATGTAGGAGGTTACAGTGTCTGTATACTCCTCTATGTCTGTCCGGTTGTTGTAAGTGGCTGCCTGCTTAAACATTTCCCAGTCTGTTGTGTCAAAGCAGTCTTGGAGAGCATCGGAGGCTCCCTCAGGCCACACTTTTACCTCCTTACGAACCGGTTTGTTCACTTTTACCCTTTGTCTGTATGCGGGCATTAGCATAACAGTGATATGGTCTGAAAGTCCAATGTGGGGGAGGGGGGTGGCTTTGTATGCTCCTTTGTGTGTAGTGTAGACCAGGTCCAGGATGTTATCTCCTCTTGTTGGAAAATCAACATGCTGGTGTAGCTTTGGAAGTACAGTTTTAAGATCAGCATGGTTAAAATCTCCAGTGAAGATGGTGAAACCGTCTGGGTGTGCCGTCTGTTGTTCACTGACAGCCTGGTACAGTTCACTAAGAGCCGCGTTCTTATCGCTGTTGTTGTTGGTGGGCGGGATGTATACTGCGACTAGCAGAATCGCAGTAATTTCCCTTGGCAGGTAAAAAGGACGGCACTTTATGATCATAAACTCTGCCAGTGGTGAGCAGTGTTTGCATACTACTACAGTGTCCCGGCACCATTCGTCACGGATGTAAACACAGATTCCTCCTCCTCGTGATTTACCTCCCTTTTACAATGGCCCTGTCTGCTCGATAGCATGCTAGCTGCTCCAGTTGTACAGCAGAGTCCGGAATGTTGTCATTTAACCAAGTCTCAGTGAAGACGAGCACACAGCAGTTACTTACTGTCCGGTTCGTTGATCTCAGCAGTCGTATGTGATCCATTTTGTTGTCCAGTGATCGTACATTTGCCAGGAGAATGGATGGTATGGCTGGGCGAGTTGGGCTGGCCGCTAGCCTGGCCCGGACGCCTCCGCGCTTGCCCCTCTTCTGCTTCCTCGCACACAGCTTCCGACGCTTTCTTTCCGGGGGAGGAGTAGCAGGCGAGTCCGGTGTTGTTGCAGGCCGGAGTAGTCCGAGTTCCTTTAGCGTCTCTGTTGCAAAGTCCAGAACGCTGCAAAACTTGCTTTTGCAGATGTCAATCAGAAACTGCCTGCTGTACTTGTATTACGACGTAGTAAGACGAGACGAACACGTAAAACTTTCGGACAAACACTTTTTAAACGAACAAAACACAGTACGGTTGGGACAGAGAGAGGTCGCTGCGTGTGTACGCGCCGCCATCTTGGATGACACACCACTTGACGATGTCTGTGGCCGTTGCTGTGAACTTCGGTGACCACCAGACCTGTATGAATCTGTTCCTTATCTTCTCCACTCCCACGTGTCCAAGCGAATGAATTTGCGCCGCCAGATATGGCAGAAGACTTTCTGGAGCCACTGTTCGTGTTCCAAACCTCCACAAGTTGTCATCATGGAGCTTCACCGCATTTTCAATCCAATTCCATTTTTCTTCTCGGCTCAAGCTGTTCTGCATGTCTATAATGTTGCCCAAACTTTCCCGTTTTCCCTCTTCAGATGTTTCCTTGACCTTCTTTGTCACTCTCATCATGCATTTCTCGTTGTCATTTTCAAAAATGTTCCTGTTACCGTCCGTTTCTCCATTTCCGTGTCCATTCTCGTTAGTCGTTTCATTATCTCCTCCCTCTCTTTTTCTTGCGGCTGTTCTTGACACCGCATCCGCCATGGCATTGCCTCTTGCTTCAATGGTGTCTTGCCTTGTATGTGCCTTTACTTTGATCACTGCCAGTTCCTTTGGCAGCTGCATTGCATCCAACAATTCTGCCACAATCTGTCCGTTCTTGATGGGACATTGTTTCACACACGGAGGTGGTTTTCCAGTCAGTCTGACAGGTTCCATTTCCAACAGTCCACAGTCATTCCTTCCCTTAGCCCATGCAGGATGTTCCAGGAGATCCTCTCTTTTTAGCCTTCTCAGGTTCCACAAGACTTCTCCATCTCCTTCTCCAATGGCTATGGTGACTGGGGCTGTCTGCTTCAGACTGAATTTTTCTCCAGTTGGTCCACCAGCTGTCTTGATGACGCCTGACAGAGGTATTTTGTGTTTCTCCAATAGGTCGGATGAAAAAACTGTAAGTTCAGCACCAGTATCAATCAAGAATTCAATTTTGATGTGTTCTTCAAGCAAGGCAGTAGCATAGAGGGTGTTATCAGTTTTAGCTGGTAGGTAAAGCACAGACACGCCGTCGGTGGTGGCTACTGTGCGCACAGGGCATATGAGTGCCTCGTCAGCTGACTCATCCCAGGCATCCCAGTCCTCCATCGCTGGCCTGGCTTTCTTTGTCTTTGGCCTTGTTACCGGAGCAGTCGCTCCCTGGGCAGCATTGGATGTAGATGCCCCATCATTCACTGGTGCAGGTGGGGGTGAGGGAGGTGGGGTAGGTAAAGAGTTGACAGGTGGGGGTGGGGGTGGTGGTGGGGTAGGGAAAGAGTTGACAGGTGGGTGAGGTGGGTAAGGGCTTGTAGCCAGTGGCATTGGTAACAACAATGGGGGAGGAGGAGGTACTGAAGCTATGGCTAGTGGCTGTGGATAGCCATACTGGAGTGGAGCAGTTTGATGATGGTTGGTTGCAGACGTTGTTCCTTGTCTTTGTGGATTGTAGAAAGCAGTGGCTGTTGATGGGGCCAGAATGATTTGTTTTGTGTCACCTGCTGGCTGTTCGTCAGGTGGGGTGCTGTTTCTTGGCCCATGTGGGGTCCACATAACAGCAGCATTCTGTCCAATGAAGCTGTCTTTATCAATGTCCACTGCACTTCTAGATGTCTCCACCATGGCATATGGCGCTGTTGAGTCCAAGTCAGGCAGAGTCGGATTGAGGCGGGTGCTTGGTTGCCTGTTGCGACCATGGTTGCGACCCCCGACCCCACTAGGTGCCGGTGTGTATGGGAGGAGTTGGCTCCTCCCTGTTGAGTGGGCCTCTGAGACTACTCCTCTTCGCCTCATTCCACTCTGTTCTGGCAACACATCCGCTTCCATGAGTTGTTCCTCCAAATCACGTCTCTCAGTGTCATGTCTGCAAATCCTGTCTCGGATCTCTAATTCCAACTTTTTTTTCTCAAATTTGCCCAATTGTAATTTCACTGACATCCAATCTGACACATAGTCTTGTATCTCAGCTAAGGCCTGTAACTTAGTTTTCCTACCAAGAACCATATCTGGATTGTGCTAATATTAAATATTAAATTGTACTATGTGTTTCGTGCAGTGACGTGATCCTTTTAAATATATTTTTTTATATTTTCCCGTGATGTGGTAGTGATATAGTGACAACTTTGCACTTTGAAAATTTGGTTAGTAATTTGTTCGGCTCTCAATTGTTCACAAGTTGTCTATCTCTTATTTTATTTTTATTTTTTTCCACACTCACACTCACACACACACGCTCCCGCCAGGGAAAAGGAAACACTCTCTCTCTATCTCTCTCGCTCCGTAACCTGACACTTGGTAAGTTATTTTACTCACAGCATGATGCCACAACAATACATTTTACCAGTGTCAGTTCCACTTAACTCAGACTGTTTCTTTTCTCCCAAAACGGCTGGACAATGATACAAATTAATGTCTCACTCACACTTTTAACGATCTTTCGTTAAATTCCCAGTTGACCAAGTCAACAAAAAAACATAGGTGGAAACCCTATCCCACTTTTCAAATACTGCACAACCAAAACACCCCACTCTGGTGATTTCGTCTCCTTTCCGTATCACTGTAGCACTAAGTTTATTCCTAGGCCATTAAACTAAACAAAGACCGTTGAGAAACAACCACACAGTTCACTCAGCAAAATAATGACTGTAGCAACTCCTATTTTCTCATTGGCACACGCACAGCATTCATTTCATAAAACTTACACAGCTTAACATGTAATGGCAGTACAGAAAAAGAAAAGATTTAATCCCCCAAGCTTGTCCGTAGTTAATCGATTACTTCTTTTAATTCGTTCACGAATCTATCCAATTACCCAAAATATGTGTACACTTTGACCTTTTACTTTTTTCCAGAAAACTTCTTATATCAAATGACATCTAGAGCTCATCAATCATTGATATAGGTACGTTACTTGTCAAAACACTTAATGACACAAACTTCAATACTCTCATTAATGTGCAGCTTTTAATTTCTAATTTATCTAATAAATTAGCTTTACTTTGGTTCTTTTTCCCGCATAAAGGAGTAAAGATTTTTTGCTTTCACCTGGTCAGAATGTCTTCACTGCATGCAGGGTGCGCAGTGCAGCAGTGTTTCCCCTCTTGGCAGGCTTCCAGCTGGGATTCAGTCACGTCAATCAGAGTGCCAAGATGGACTCTTCTTACAGATGTTCAAAATCCAAAATCTGCCCCCGAAGTCTCTTTGAACCCGTTGGATGTTCTCGTCTTGCCTCTCCTCTTGCGGTCGGGTCACGATAACCAAATGTTGTGGTCTTTCTTCTCCTTTTGCGAGAAGGGTCACGGCACCAAATGTTGGATTCTCTGGTTGTTGCGTTGTGTTTTAGTTCTAATGTCTGTATTGAAGATGGTCAATAAAGCTTGACGGCGGGATCAGGATCGGCGATTAGATGATGATTTATTGTAAATGGTACAACAATGAATAACAGAACACAGGCTAAGTCTCAAACAGTAAAACTGTGCAGAGTCTAACAGTTGTGGTTGTTATTAGAAGCGGCTGCTGAGCCTTCCGACAGAAGATGCTCCTTGGGTTGCTTCCTCGATCCGTCTCCGTGTCAAAACCTAAGACAAAACCCTGGCCAGATGGAGATACTAGCCCGAATAGGCAGACATGCTGTCTCCCTCGGCCCATGTTATCACCGATGTTCCTCGGATGTTCCTAAACATCGGCCTGTATGACCTTCCTGCTGGTACACAGGCCTAAGGCATAGTTATGTACAATAATATGGACTTCTCCCTGTTGTATACTACACACAGATGTAACATATGAACACATCAGAATACAGTAAGAATACCCCAGAATTCTACAGTTGGCATAGGCATATGGTGACAGATTCATTTAATAATGTTGCTGCGTGAATCACGGTAAGCGCAAATGAAGTGGCCACTTCTTAATGGGAGTCACTGTATGGAAGTAGGCTAAGTAAAATAGAGATGTTTAAAATAAGATAAAGTTAGGATATGCCCGCTTGACAACGGCAGAGATAACTGGCCTTTGGCCATAGCAACCATCCATTTAGAACGACTGGCCTTCATAGCAACCAAGGATCTTAGCTGTGATTCATGTAGCTACAGTATGCATGCAATGTGATGCAAAGTATAGAAAGGTGATATGAAAGGTGAAAGGAAATATACAGAGACAGGTCAAGAAATATAGTGCAATGTAGACAGTAGTATACAGTTGATTTACAGAAGGTGGTTTAGAGTAATATGAATTAAATATAAATATGTGCAGTGTATTAGCAGTTATCTCATACAATAAGTAGAATAATGTATGTAGATGTAGTAGTAACATTATAATAGTAGAAATAATAATATAGATATATAGTCCTTTTGCTGCTAAATATGGGTTTATGAGACTTGTATATTATCAAATTCTGTTTTTATCTGCATTTTACACAACGTCCCAACTTTTTCTGTTTTGGGGTTGTAGATAAATATTAGATTGTATTATAGCAATTGCTGGTAAATTACATGACCTGGAAAGCGTAAATTACATGACCTGGAAAGTGTCTGTGCAGTTGGCCTACTAGTGGCCTACATCTGTTGAGCAACCTGAAATGTAGCCAACATGTCAGTGTGTTTTGCCAGATAAAAAATTAACATGTCAATGATTACAAATGTCAACATGACCCCAAGTCCATTTAACTGGTCTGAAGTACCCTAAATTTGAATAAATCCAGGTCATAAATTGTAAGCTCTAAAATATAAGTTGTTTGACGAAAAAGACTAGTAAAAGATTGGTAACAAGTAAGTGTAAAATATTTAGTTAGAACTATTTTGTTCTTGGCCATGTAAAGTTGCTTGGTTAAAGAACACTAAAATCCAATACATGTGATATTGTACATTGTGGTATTACACACTGCACATTTCATACTACTGTATTTCCAAAGCAAACCCTAAACCCTGTGCTCTACTTACCCACTACCAGAAGTGGGCACCAATACATCAAAAACTATTTTGTTACAAACTACAAATACTGGCTAATGAAATGTAACAAAACTAGATGTACTGTAGAGCGATACAAAATATGACCGCCACCCAGTCCTGCACAGTCTCTCCGCAAAAATAAATCACACATGTCAATTGTTTGTCTCCATCTCCTACTCCATCCCCTACTCTTGCTACTTTTGTGTATGTAAATTAGTGTGTGAATGTGTGCATTTGCTTTTGTGTATGTGCGCTTTTTGTGTATGTGTGCTTCACAGTGTGTGTTTTCGCTTGTGAGTGTGTGTGTGGGGATAATGGTGTGTGCATGTGTCTGCTTGCCTGCATGTGTGTGTGTGTGTTTTATGTGTCTGTGCGTGTGTGTGTGTGTGTGTGTGTTGGCTAAAGAGGAGAGGGCCTATCCAAGTATCCAACCAATCCAACTTATCTTAGTGCTCATTTTGAAACCCAACATCTATGACTGTGTGGAGGAACATTAGTGCCTACAATGGGGACATCTTGCACATTTGGCAAAGCACAATCAATTCTGAATGATGTATACAGATTTTGAGCAACATTTACTGTACTACCATCCAGGCAATGTCATTTCCAGGGAAGACCTTGAATATTTCAGGAAAACAATATCAAAATGAATTCTGCACATATTTAAACAGTATTTCTCCATAGATGAAGAGTCCAGGTGCTAAAATGGCCTGTCTGCAGTCTAGATTTGTGAAATTCAGTGTATAATGGAATGAAAAACATGACTAAGAATACCCTGTACTGTTGAGCAACTGAAGTTCTATATCCGGGAGTAATGGGACCACATTTCGTTCTCAAAACTCTAGCAACTGGACTCCTCAGTTCCTAAACATTTACAGAGTTTTGTTAAATGTAGAGGTGAAGCAGCACAGTGGTAAACATGCTCCCGTCCCAACTTTTTTTGAAAGATGTTGCTGGCATCAAATTCAAAGTTAACATATATTGTTCATGAAATAGTTCAAATTGTAATTTTCAACATTTGGTACGTTGTCAAAGTCCTTTTTGCTGCTAAATATGGGTTTATGAGACTTGAATATTATCAAATTCTTTTCTGTTTTGGGGTTGTAGATAAATATTATATTGTATTATAGCAATTGCTGGTAAATTACATAGATAGATAGATACTTTATTGATCCCCAAGGGGAAATTCAAGGTCTCAGTAGCATACAGACATCACACACACATTCACTAACAGCAGAAAAAAGTAATTAAAAGTATATAATATAAAAAACACAACTAAGCAATAAGAAGATTGCTTAATAAGAAGATAAAGAATATACTAAATATACTAAAATACAAATTATACTAAATAACACAATCTAAATCCATTCTAAAAACAGTATCCACATAGTGGGTGATTAATCAAGAGGCACTTGCAATGACTGAGGCAGGGACTGAACCTGTGATTCTCTGTGCATAGTAAGGTAAGGTAAGGTGGTCTGTGTGAGTGAGTGTCATGGTGATGGTGCAAATGAGTAAGTCCAGCAGTGCAACAGTGCAAGAATAAAGTCTAGAGACCAGCATAAAATAAATATGGACATATCAGAGAGTAGGCAAGGTAATATTAAAAAACTATAGAAAAAAAAAAATATATATATATAAATATAATATACATATATATATATATATATATATAACTATATTAAGAAAAGGTATAAGTGTGGCCACAATCCGGATGTGGCATGGAGGGAGGGGTTATGCATATGTGCTAATATAGCACGCAAACAGTGAGGCAGTAAGACAGTGGTAAAAAGTGGCTAGTGGACAGACAGTACCCAAACATGGAGAGGGTAGAGAGGCAGACAGACTATGCGGAGAAGTCTATCTCTCCTCTTCCCTTAAGTGAAGCGTTAAACAGTTCAATGGCCCTGGGGACAAATGACTTCCTCAGTCTGTCTGTTGTGCAAGGCAGTGAGCGAAGTCTCCAGCTGATCAGCTGGAAATTACATGACCTGGAAAGTGTCTGTACAGTTGGCCTACTAGTGGCCTACATCAACCTGAAATGTAGCCAACATGTCAGTGTGTTTTGGTCAATGATTACAAATGTCAATGATTACAAATGTCAACATGACCCCAAGTCCATTTACCTGGTCTGAAGTACCCTAAATTTGAATAAATCATAAATTGTAAGGTCTAAAATATAAGTTATTTGACGAATAAGACTGGTAAAAGATTGGTAACAAGTAAGTGTAAAATATTTAGTTAGAACTCTTTGGTTCTTGGCCATGTAAAGTTGCTTGGTTAACTTGGCGCTATACATCAAATGAGTGGTTATGGGATGGGTTGACATGGCCCTTTGAGACAAACATACTAAAAAATGTGGTCCTACTAGGCCCTACGGTTCTCGACATATTCACAGAAAACTGTGTCCGGCCTACTTTCCTTTCGGGGGTCCGGTCCATTGGGGGGGGGGGGGGGGGGGGGCGACGGATCAACACGGAAAACAATGGTTCCGTGTCATCCTTGTAGGGCTACATGCCCACCAAGTTTCATGCAGCCCGGTCTTTCAGTGTCCCGGGAATCATTGACACAAAATCACTGAAGAAAAAATGAAAGATTAAAAAATCCGGAAGAAAAAAACTCTGAATAAACCTATAAAATACAAAATACTGAATGTGAAAAATGGAACTCATTAAAATGTACCCAAACACTAATCAGGCAGACAAACTAAACTTCTAGCTGGCCCTTTACAGACACAAAATTAACATTAATATTAATTTTCTAAGAACATTTGAATCCCCTCAGAGGATGAAGTTATTTTTTAACAAAAGGGACAATAAAAAATATTTCAGTTGAGTGCTAACCTTATTTATCTTAAAACCTATCTGTTTTTTTGTTTTGTTTATTTGTATACTGTCTAATTATTGTAGGTTTTTTTTTTTTAAAGAGACATTTCCATTATTCTTGCCAATGTTGATATGGTCTTATTTGTATTATTTTTAGACATTTAATTTTTGTTCTGTTTATTCTTTTTTATATGTAAAGCACTTTTTGTAACGTTGTTTAGAAAAGCGCTCTATAAATAAAGATTGTTATTATTATTATTTAAGCTATCACAAATGACGCCTAACATTGTCCTATTACTAACATGAGCGTAATGTTAGCTAAAATGCCACTAGCAAGCTAACAAGATAGATAGATAGATAGATAGATAGATAGATAGAAGGTCCCAGTAGCTTAAGGACATCACACACAACATACATATACAACTTAAACAGGATGATAAAATAACAAATCCACCTGAAAAATATGGACAATAAAAGATACTAAATAAAAAATCCACATGAATGTACTAAGGGATGTATAAGCATGACACTTGCAGTGATAGGGCAGGGACTGACCCTGTGATTCACTATGCATGGTAAGGTGAGAGTGTGTGTCATGGTGGTAGTGCAAATAAGTCCAGCAGTGCAGTACAGTGTCTATTAAATAGACATAGTAATATAACAACTATAGCAGTGCAAGGATAGAGTTTAAAAAACGTAGGAGGTAGTGGAAGTAGTGGAGAGGGTGGAGAGGCAAACAGACTATGCAGAGAAGTCTATCTCTCCTCTTCAATTTTGTGAGGCATTGTAGAGTTGTATGGCCCTGGGGATAAATTACTTCCTCAGTCTGTCAGCTGTGCATGGCAGTGTGCGTAGTCTTGAGCTGATCATGCTCTTCTGCTTTGTGATAGAGTGGATGACAGCCATTGTCCAAAATGTTTGCACTCCAGATCAGCACCAACGACAGAGCCAGCTTTCCTTACCAGCCTGTCCAGTCGCCCAGCATCCATCTTCTTAGTGTTTCCTCCCCCAGCATACCTCAGCATAGAAGAGGACGCTGGCAACAACAGACTGGTAAAACATCCAGAGGAGGTTGCTGCAGACATTAAAGGACCGCTACACTACACTGGCCTTCTAATTGCAGCACAACACAGTTGTATACAGACTGTATTATGTTTCACAAAACACTTGACCTTAAAGGAGAATTCTTGCGATTTTTCACATAGATCTTTGTTTCTCGAGGTCACCAAGTATGCCTTCTGTCGGTATGAAGAGATAAAAAAATCGAAGCAAACAGCGAGCCAGGCGGCTACAGTGCTACACTCTGGTAGCATGTTCATGAGTCCATGTTGGCTGCAGCAACAATTTTTTTCATACCGATAGTACTCGGTGACCTCGAGAAAAAGAGATCTATGTGACAAATCACCAGAGTTCTCCTTTAATGCCGTTTTAAAGAGGTGCAGCAGAGCCACCTCTTCTCCTGTGGTCAAAGCTGATTCACTTGGAGGGAGCCTGGTCTGAAGGGTAGGGAAGGGAAGGTCATCTAACCTGGACATTGCCATTGCCAACATCAGCAAATATGGTAAAATCTTTTACTATGGTAATAAGCATAGCCCATTGGTTATGGTTAGAGGTAGTATATTTAACTGAGTGATGAAATGTTGGCTTATTTGAATTTTTGAAATATTCTAAATACAACTCTACTCTAAATCCCTCAAAGTATTTTGTTACAAACTACATTAGATTTTTTCCAATCCTGCAAAATACAACCACTATCTGACCACTATCTACCAGTCAATATTTGGAAATATTCAGAAGTGGACAGAGAAAGGCAGGTCAACCTAACCTGTTAAGATTAACAAAATCCAACCTTGAACCAATGAAATGTGTCTGCATCACATTGATTTGGTGAAACAGGCCTTAGGTGATGTCATCAAAGATTAGGCTTTAAAAGAGCTGTGTGTTGGTGCTGCTCTCTACATCCCACGATGAGACTGGTTCTGCTTTCACTGGCTCTAGCCCTTGTGGGTAAGTGGATGTAACTTTTAAAACATTAGTTAATGTATTATTTTGCTGTTTTAAAAATATGTTTTTCTTAAATTTTCTTATTAGTGGGTTTGATCAAGCAAGCCGATCGTTTAGCCTACCATTATATCCTCATGGTTGTGGAGGATGGTTATGGTTAGCAGCTGTGAAGTGTTTTATTTTCAAGATGGCCTATGGTGTAGCCTATTATCTATGGAAACGTAGGCTAAACCAACTATCTACAGTCATCCAAAAATGAATTGCCAGAGATAGGCTATTAAGGGTAAAAGTGCAACATTTAAACAGCAAGAATATTTTTACCGGAACAGTTTGTTCTAATTTGTCTCCTGAAATTCACATGCCATTCTATCCTTCTATTTTAAGTTATCATGAGTGTCATTTGATTATATAATCACAACAAATGCTAAGAAATTAAAACAGAATAGGCTTACATGCTGTGCAGGTCAGTTAGGCAGTTACAGTAGTTTCAATTTAAAATGTAACATTTAATTTAAAATATCTTCAACGATTTCAAATTTCCTAACTTTTATTTTCTCAGCGAGTCAACACGTGAACCTTGGTAAGTGAAAAATTATGTTCTTGAGTCAATTGAAATATAATCAGTATTTTGAAATATCAACTTTCTTCTGCTCTTTACTCAGCAAACTGATAAGACATATCCATTTCCACAGCTCCCGAGTTTGCTGCCTCTAAGACCTATGTGTACAAATATGAGGCTCTGCTTCTTGGTGGACTTCCTGTGGAAGGTCTGGCCAGAGCAGGAATGAAAGTCAGCAGCAAGGTTCTCATCAGCGCTGAGGCTCAGAACACCTACTTGCTGAGGGTAAGATAACACACCTATTTCAAAAAATTTCATCTAGTTCAATTTTTTTTTTTTTTTTTTTAAGAAATTGAGTCAATGATTATTAATGGATGCTCAATATTATTTCATTAGCTCGCAGATCCTGAGATCTTTGAGTACAGCGGTGTCTGGCCAAAGGACCCCTTCGTCCCAGCCACCAAGCTCACCTCAGCACTGGCTTCTCAGCTTCTGATTCCCATAAAGTTTGAGTACGCTAATGGTGTGGTTGGCAAGGTTTTTGCCCCCGCTGGAGTCTCCGCCACAGTTCTTAATGTCCACAGAGGTATCCTCAACATTCTTCAGCTCAACCTCAAGAAGACCCAGAATATTTATGAACTGCAAGAGGTAAGGCCAAAACCCAAAAAGATCATCTTGTGTTCAGTCAGTGTAATGGCAGGTAACTAGCATGTCCATTTTTAACCAAAAGGCTGGAGCCCAGGGAGTGCTCTGGGGACAGTTGGCCGTGTAATGTAAATGACATAAAAGTCCCTTTGGATATAACCGTTTGCTAAAGGAATAAATGTAAATGTAATAAACGTTAATCGCTGCTCTTCAGGCTGGAGCCCAGGGAGTGTGCAAGACCCACTATGTCATCAGTGAGGATGTCAAGGCAGAGCGCATTCTTGTCACCAAGTCCAAGGATCTCACCAACTGCCAAGAGAGGATCATCAAGGATTTGGGCCTGGCTTACTTGGAAACACTGGTAAGCAAAACAAGATCATTCCGGTCAGATCAGTTCAGAATATGTACATCTAATCATTAGAATCTAATAACTGTCCAATCTCACACACACAGCAAGCAAGGAGCCTGACTGGAGCCGCAACCTACAGCTACATCATGAAACCAACCCCCACTGGAGCTCTGCTCACTGAAGCCACAGTGAGGGAACTCCATCAGGTCACACCTGTTGCTGAGATGGGTGGAGTTGCACAGATGGAGGCCAAGTATGTGTTTTATTATAACATTGTCTTATCTCACAAAATAGAACATACTTATTGATTTAAAGCCTTACTAAATATCTTTTTTATACCATGGTTAAAGGCAAAGCCTGACCTTCCTGGAGATTGAGAAGACCCCCATTGTCCCAATCAACGCTGAATATTTGGCCCGCGGATCCCTGTTCTATGAGTTTGCCACTGAAATTCTTCAGACTCCAATTCAGCTTCTGAAAATTAACAATGCACCAGCTCAGGTGAAATATTTGAATAACATATAAACTCTTCTGTGACACACTTTTCTTTACATGTTTTCAGATGCCTCATAATGTCTATACATCTTTTTCAGATTGTGGAGATTCTGCACCATCTTGTTGCCAACAATGTGGCTAAGGTCCATGAGGATGCTCCTCTGAAGTTTATCCAGCTGATCCAGGTCCTGCGTGTTGCCACCTTGGAGAACCTTGAGGCCATCTGGACTCAGTTTAAGGACAAGCCAGAATACAGGTATGAATTGCCCCATCTTTAGTATTTAAATAAACGTATGACCACCTTCCTGCCATCTGTATGAATTGTAACATAATTGTTTCAGACGTTGGATTCTGGATGCCGTTCCTGTTGTTGGAACACCAGCTGCTGTGAAGCTCATCAAAGAGAAGTTCTTGGCTGACGACCTCAGCATTCCTGAAACTGTTCAGATTCTTTTGGCTGCTGTGCACATGGTTCCTTCTGATCCGGAGATCATCAGACTCATCTCTGTATGTGTAATCATGTAGTGTAGCTTTTAATTAAAAAAATATATATATCTCTATAATATATATATATATATATATATATTCATATGTCTCCTATATTCTTACGTCTTCTATATTCATGTCTCCTCTCTCAATACACAGAGCTTGGCCCTGCACCACAAGATTCAGGCAAACCCTGTTCTGAGTGAGATTGCTATGCTGGGATATGGTACCGCAATTTTTAAGTACTGTGCTGCAGTTCCTACGTGCCCAGCTGAACTCCTGGAGGTGATAATTTCCCCTTTAACTTCAGGACTTTCCTTTAATATGCATAATATTGTTTTGTGAGTGACTGACAATGTCCACCTTCTCTCTTCAGCCCATCCACGAGCTTGCAGCTGAGGCTATTGCTAAGGCTGATATTGCTAAGATCACCCTGCTGGTCAAAGTTATGGGTAATGCTGGTCATCCTGCTAGTCTTAAGCCAATCATGAAGATCCTCCCTGGATTTGGCTCCGCAGCTGCTGCCCTTCCAGTCAGAGTCCAAGTCGACGCCATCTTGGCTCTCAGAAGCATTGCTAAGAGGGAACCCAAACTGGTAAGTCTAGCATTTTCTGGCCAACAGGCAGAATTACAAATCAAAATCCTACTGGGGCGGTGCTAGCGTAGTGGCTAAGGAGCTGGGCTAGCATGCAGTAGCCTGAAAAGTTGTAGGTTCAATTTCCAGGTTCCACCATTGTGCTCTGGGGAGAATGGACCTTTGGATAAAAAGTGTCTGCTAAATGAATAAATGTTAATAATGTCTTTATTGATGAACTTTATTGTTAGTGTATGTATTGTTTATTTATGTTATTGTTGTGTAGGTCCAGCCAGTGGCCCTGCAGCTGTTTATGGACAAGGCCCTTCACCCTGAACTGCGTATGGTGGCTGCTGTGGTTCTGTTTGAGACCAAACCCACAGTTGCACTGGTATCTACTATTGCTAACGTTCTGAAGAAGGAGACCAGCATGCAGATTGTCAGCTTTGTGTATTCCTACATCAGATCTCTCACCAGGAGCACTGTCCCAGACTATGCCACTGTGTATGTGCAATATTGTTCGGCTTTGTGTATTTTGCTTTCCTCTTGAACTATGGTTAGTTGTCTAACACGGTCATTTATGCCCATTTTAGGGCTGCTGCCAGCAATGTTGCCATCAAAATCTTGAGCCCCAAGCTGGACAGACTGAGCTACCGTTACAGTAAAGCCATCCACCTTGACCTGTACAAAAGTAGGCTTGTTTTTCATTTCTCTTAATAAACCCTGAATGAGTTTCAAAATTTGGGGATTTGTTTTTTTTCCAATGTTGAATTGAAATCCTCTCTTTTTCTGAAGGCCCCGTAATGGTTGGTGCTGCCGGCAGTGCCTTCATCATCAACGATGGTGCCACCATTCTGCCCACAGCTGTTGTGGCTAAAGCTCGTGCCTATCTTGCTGGAGCTGCTGCTGATGTTCTTGAGGTGTGTAAAACAACAATGTCCTCATAAAAACGGCATGACTAAAATTGTGTCCATCTGTGTACATGTATTAAATCCTCCTTTTGCACGCTCAGGTGGGAGTGAGAACCGAGGGAATTCAGGAGGCCCTTCTGAAAACTCATGCTTTGGAGGATTTGGAGGACGACAGGATCACCAAGATGAAGCGTGTCATGAAGGCAGTACGTAAAAGTGAAATAACTATATAATTAAGATATATATAAATAAAGAAATGATTCAGTGTGCAAAAATCTCTTCAATATTTTGCAGATTGCAGAATGGAAGACCTTGCCAAAGAGCCAGCCTCTGGCATCCGTCTATGTCAAGTTCTTCGGACAGGAAATTGCCTTTGCAAACATTGACAAAGCTATAATTGAACAAGCAGTTCAGGTAAAGAAGTTTGTTATCAATTCACTTTGAACACTACAATAATGAGCTGCATTTTGGTGCGTTGCATTTGTTTGTTTAAGTTTGATTATTTTCAGTATGGGCATGTTATTATCATTATTATCATCCCTCCCATCTCCAGCTTGCCACTAGTGCCGATGCCAAGGTCCTGTTGAAAGATGCCCTGAAGGCACTGCAGACTGGCATTACCGCTCAGGCCGCTAAGCCTCTTCTGGCTGCTGAGATTCGCCGCATCTTCCCCACTGCTGTTGGTGTGCCAATGGAACTCAGTCTCTACTCTGCTGCTGTTGCCGCTGCTTCCATCAAAGGTAGGATCAAGATAATTATGGACAGGTTTGACCAATTTCATAATCATGATTGGCATAGTTGGCTTATTGTTAAGCTATTGTTTTCTAATCCAACATCTCTGCAATCCATCCGACTTCTACAGTGAAAGCAACAATTACCCCACCTCTTTCTGAACCTCTCAATGCTGCCGAGCTGCTGAAGGCAGACATCCAGTTGGAAGCTGAGGCCACTCCAAGGTACACCTCTTTGACAAATATCAACAGTATATCCACACATTTCTTCAAGTGCAAGTCTTCAAATGTTTTTTTCTCCTTTCCGTAGCATCTCCATGCACACCTTTGCTGTGATGGGAGTCAACACTGCCTTCCTTCAGGCTGCCGTCATGGCCAGAGCCAAGGCTGTCACTGTGCTGCCTGCTAAGATGGCTGCAAGAGCGGATGTTCCCAAACTGAACTTCAAGATTGAGGTTCTCCCTGTTGAGACACCTGAGCACATTGCTAAAATTCGGTAATGATACTTGTGTCTATGTGATTCAAATATACAAAATACTAGTATTCTTAAAACAAATGTGTTGAAAACAACACAACTTGCGTTGTTTTTAACACATCTTTGTGTCCAGATAGGGTCAACACATTCGATTTAAGAGTGTATAATGTTTTGTATTTCTATGTAATTTACTCTTATTCATTTGTAACTAGCGTTGAGACCCTGGCTATTGCCCGTAACATTGAGGACCTTGCAGCTGAGAGAATCACACCCATGGTGCCGCTTGTTGCTACACAGCTGAGGTCCACTGAGAGGTTTGCCTCTCCGATGTCTTCTACTTCTCGCAGTGCAGTAAGTCCACTGAAATCTTCCTGATTGAAATCCTTAGTCAACTCAATCAGGTCCTAACATCTTGTTCAGTAATCTAAACAGTTATTATTGTCACCCGTCTAGTCCCAGTCCTCCGAGATCATTTACTCAGACCTGGTACCTCAACTGAGGGCCGGTGTACCATTCCACAAGACCATTTGTGTGCCAGCTGCTTTCATTGGAATCAAAGGATGTTTTGAAGTCACCTCTAGCAACACTGCCTTCATCAAGGATATTCCTCTCCTCAACCTCATTGGAGAACACGCCGTTTTGGTTGCTGTGAAACCAGGTAATATATTTCCTTCAAATACATTTCCAGAAAATATATATACGTTTCCATGTTACAAATGTTTTACTAATCTATTACTTTCAAACAGCTGATGGCCCAGCTATTGAGAGACTGGAGGCTGAAGTTCAAATTGGACCCAAGGCTGCAGAGAAGCTCCTGAAGGAAATCAACATCATTGATGAGCAAACCGCCGAGGGCAAAACCATCATTGCTAAACTGAAGAAGATCCTTGAGCCTGCTCTGAGAAACAGCTCTTCCAGCTCAAGCAGCTTGCTCAGCTCCAGCATGTTTGGCATCAGCAGTTTGTTGAGCTCCTCCAGCTCCAGCTCATCCAGCTCCCGCATGTCAAAGGTCAGTTTGGACCATATCACAATGTATATATTCTAATGTGTCAGAATTGAAGGTATGATATTCAATACAATCGAAGCGATTTGCTTCACTTTCTTTTACTGCTCCATAGGCCTCCCTCAAGCAATACCCATTCAAGAAATTCCACAACAACCAGGTATTTAAACAACTTTCTGCTGTTGTAATGAAAAGCTCAAAATATCTTACTGTAAAATACAAGACTGTAAAACATATCTAACTTCAACAATTGTGATTGGATATCAGTACCTGGTCTCTCAAGGAATCTCCGCTCAGAACCTCAGAAGCAGTGGAAGTAGTGCATCCAGCTTTGAAGCCATTTACCAACAGGTGAGTTCCATAGAATGGCACAGCCTAAACCTTTATACTGGATGGCAATTTGGGACCAGGTGTAAATAAATGATGTGTACTTTCAACACATCATTTTCAATCCACACATTTAGAATCAGTTCCTAGGTAATGCTGTCGCTCCTGCTGTGGTGGCCATCTTCCGCGCTGTGAGAACTGACGAGAAGCTGCTGGGATACCAGGCTGCTGCCTATCTTGACAAGACCAACTTCAGACTGCAGATCGTCATCTCTGCTCTGGCTGAGACTGACAACTGGAAGATGTGTGCTGATGGTGTTGTTCTGAGCAAGCACAAAGTCATGGTGCGACTATGTCTCATTGTCACTTTCATTTATGGCTAACTGAGAGTAAGAAATTATTAATTTAGATATTTAATAGTAACTTATGTGTCGTCAGACTAAGGTTTCATGGGGAGCTGAGTGCCAAGAATACACCACCATTTTGAAGGCAGAAGCTGGTCTCCTTGGTGCAAGCCCAGCTGCCCGTCTGGAGCTGGAGTGGGTGAAGATCCCTACCATTGTCACTACCTATGCAACCAGGTACTTTGTCATTAATCAGAGTTTTTTTAAAGGTTAATATCCATTCTCTTTATATCCATTTTCAGTCTGTATTTATACTTTGTATTTACTGTGACCACCCAGGCTGGCTAAGTACATCCCTAATGCTGCCCTTATGGCTGGGATCACTGTCAACAAAGCCGAGAACAGCGAAAAAGAAATGGAACTGACCGTTGCCATCCCCACTGAAAGGACAGTGGATGTCATTATGAAACTGCCACAGGTAAATATCGCCAAATGATTCTTTCAAACTGTAAGGCGGTGGTAGTGTAGTGGTCAAGGAGCTGGCATGCAGTAGGCAGAAAAGTTGAGGGTTAAATTCCCGGCTGCCACTGTTGTGACTTTGAGCAAGGCACTTAAGTTTATTCTGGGTAGACTGGCCCTTGTAAGAACTGACATGTGTAAGTCGCTTTGGATAAAAGTGTCAGCCAAATGAGTGAGTATTAATCACTGATTGTGTTTTATGTGTCCAGATGACTCTCTCCAAACTGGCCTTGCCTCTTCCCATTGCCCTGCCAATTGGTGCTGATGCTACTATCCAGGTCATTCCCGAGGAGAACATCCTTGAGCAGATTCATTTCCTGTATGCTGAGGCTTCCTCTGGTAGGTATACATTTCAGAGGACAATATGTTTTGTAAACTTACAGTGCCTATTGAAAGTGTTTTGGATATTTCCCCTTTGGCGGCATTTATAAATGGAATCTTGATCAAGGTGATAATTTGTTTCAGCTCAGTGTAGCATGATCCAGGACACTCTGACCACATTCAACAACAGGAAGTACAAGAATGAGATGCCAATCTCCTGCTACCAAGTGCTGGCTCAGGACTGTACTCCAGAGCTTAAGTTCATGGTCCTGTTGAAGAAGGATGAGGTCACCGCACAGAACCACATGAACGTGAAGATTGCTGATATGTAAGTATTCAACAGTAGTGAGTAACCCATTATATCATGATGATGTAGCTAAGAATGCTGACCTTTTGCTATGGCTTTCTGTAGGGATGTTGACCTGTACCCTACTGGCAGTGATGTGCTAGTAAAGGTTAACGGTGTGGTGGTTCCTATTTCCAATCTTCCCTACCAACACCCGTCAGGTAAACTGGGCACCTTACTTAAACTAAAACTTTACTTTTCCATTGATCCCACAGTGTTTTTCCCAATACAGTGTTATATAACAATGTTTTTGGTTTTAGCCCCCATTCAGATTAGACAGAAAGCTCAGGGCCTGTCACTTCATGCTCCTCGCCTTGGTCTTCAGGAGGTTTACTTCGGCAAGGACACATTGAGGGTAAACACAGCCTGAATTGCTTTTACATCGATGGTTAGATTTTTAAGAAACACAACAGAAGTGAGACTTCAGTATAACTGTGTCTTTCAGGTCAATGTTGCAGACTGGATGAAGGGCCAGACTTGTGGTGTTTGTGGTAAAGCTGACGGAGAGACCAGACAGGAGTACTCCACACCCAGCGGCTACCAGACCAAGAGCTCAGTCAGCTTGGTCCACTCCTGGGTGCTTCCCGCTGAGAGCTGCCGCGACAGCACTCGTAAGAAAGACACTTCCCCGTCCTCTGTCTTCTGTCTCTGTCTTTCCTATATGCTGTAACGTGCCGAAACATCTTTGTGTTTGCTCTAGAGTGCCGTCTGAAGCATGAATCTGTCAAGCTGGAGAAGCAGCTGATTGTGGATGGCCAGGAGTCTAAATGCTACTCTGTGGAGCCAGTGCTGCGTTGTCTGCCTGGTTGCCTCCCAGTGAAGACCATGCCTGTCACCGTTGCATTCCACTGTCTCCCTGCTGGTAAGGATATATTACTGTTAGGATGCGTACTCAAAAACATGGGTTTGGGACTTCTGGGGTTACTCACAGATATCCATCAGCTTATTTCTGAATGAGTTGGGTAACCTTTTAGTTTTATTTGTGAACAAGTTTATCTGACATGACGTCTCCTTTCTCCTCTTCAGATTACAGCCGCTCTGTGGATCTGAGCAACATCTCTCAGAAGAGTGTGGACCTGAGGGAGACTGCAGAGGCACATATGGACTGCCAGTGCAACGCTCGGTGTGCATAGAATGTTATGATTTAAACTTGAGATTTGTTAAACATTCTCAGTATCCAATCATCTGTATGTATGAAACTGAAATAAAATCAACATCAGCAACTTGCATTTGTCTCTTGGAACTTTCTTGAAATTAGATAACACATTTGCTGATACAATCGAAAACACTGCTACTAAATGTAAGGTACAATTACATTAACACAAAAAAAACAACTAAAAAGCAATATTTTTTTTATTAATTTGTATTATTCTTAATATGCTACCACTTGGAAAAATCATCAAAATCAACTTGATTTACTAAAATAGCTAAGCTGATGGCACCCAAATCTACCTAGCCCTGCGCTTAATGACTATGGCAAAAAGCATTGCATATATAACGCTTTTCAAGGCACACAAAGCACTTTACAGTAAAGAGGTAACTTAACAACCATCAATGTGTAGCACCCAGCAAACTATGGTCCCTTTGAGTGTTTAATTAACAACTCGCTGTCTAAACTAGACTGCATTTGCGAGGAACTGCAAAAGTGTGCTTGCTCTGGTGCGGTCACTAACGTGAGCGACAGTGGAATATGTTACGTTGAACCTGGCATAATCAAAGAATTCTAACAGTGGCTAATTTTCAAAATTGGGCGTACAGGTCAAAGGTTACATGCATTAATATACATCCGAAATGCCAAAACACATTTTTGCTAGTTGCAGCGACTCCTAGGTCAAAGGGCACCAAATTATATGTGTCCTCACAATGGAGTCCCGAGTCCCTGTACCAAGTTTTGTTTTGAGAAATGAAAGTGTCGCTAGATATGAGCTAAGTTCCTGTAACTCTAGCACCCCCCTAGTGGTTGAATGTCACCAAATTCACTGTGTGTCCTCAGGATGGGGTCCCGAGTCTATGCACCAAGTTTGGTATCGATACGTGAAAGCGTTCCTGAGATCTGACCTACTTCCTGTTTTGCGGCTACGGATTTTGTTTGGCTGTAACGGCTGAGACGGGTGAACGCTTTTGAAAATCAAAAATCCTTCTTATAAGATTTGTCAGGCTACAGAGGAATTGACCAATGGCAGCAGTTAACGTTTCCCTGTGGTTTATTTACCAAATATGAAACATGACGGAGGCATTAAAATGCTACTTGTTTATCAGGATACTGTTTCACTGATTTATTTTATAAATTAGAGAGCTATGACAGAAGTTGGGTGTGAATGTTCAGTGTTTCCCACACAACTGGATTCAATTTGTGGCAGTGGCTGACTTGGACAACGGGGTTGGGGGGGTGGTGGTCTAATTGAGTGCCTGTCACTTTAAGGCATTTGTTAGGGAACCCTTGCAATTTTAACACAGTTAAATTAAAGGTTCATACTTCTCCTTGAGACAAACAGTTCCAAATCTTGGAAAAATGTTCCATTTACATCGGGATTTTGCAAACATTTAGGGCTATATCTTGCACTTTAACGCAATTGACTTCGCGCAAATCGCTTTGTGGGCGGATCTTGGGCGCTGTCTCTATTTTACTGGCGGAATATTGACTGTTGCGCACGACGCAAATCTAAAATGGGGTGGTCTGTAGCAGTTACATTATTCATGGGTGTGGTTTGGGCGTAACGTACAATAAACCAATCAGAGCGTCATCTCACATTCCCTTTAACAACAGGCACGCTTGTTCCATAGCGGATTGCTATTATGATGGCGGATTTGGAGGCACAACCAGGAACGGTTCACAGTGCTATAGTCAGTTGTGAACAGTTTGCTATTGATTTTTCCTGTTGACAAAATGTAATACAGAAATGTCACTTTCCGATGTTTTGGGATCACTCTCACTGAATCACGAGCTTATGAATGCATGGTGATATTTTTGCAATGTAATCTAACATTACGATACTATAGACAATGCAGATCTGTCAGATAAGCTCTCCTCTCCCGTGCTGCTGCTGGGGCATTTGGGTTAAATGGAATCGGCATGCAGTTTGTCTCATTGAGTCCTCTAATATTTCCTAATTTATGTCATCAACACATCTGTGATTCGTGGAAATGTGTTCGCAATACAGGCGCCCAAGCATGCGCTCCTGCAGGTGTAAGCTACGGCTGTTCCTTACCAACAGGCAACTAGAAACACTTTCCAAGTTGACCTAACTCTGCACAGCAGTGTTGTAGTACTCGAGTCCGAGACTCGAACTCGAGTCATTAGCTAAATTTAGAGACTCGTGACTTGACTTGGACTTGAACACTGAATGACTCGAACTTGGACTCGAACTCGTGCATTCGCACTCGCGACGACTCGTCGAGGACTCGACTTTTTTTTGTAATATATCATAAGGCTATAATTGTAGTATGTCATTAGGCTATAATTTGCTATATGATTTTGAATATCTAAATTATTCGTAATACTAATTTTAGTTCAAGGGAATGTTAGGCTACTGCTTCGTGTCATACATCGCAAGTCACATCATGTTCACATGCAAAGCAAACTAACGTTAACTTTAACACCAAAATGCCAGGAGACATGGCCGCCGCTATTTCAATGTAGTATTGCCCGGCAATATTAGTTCTCATACATGACATGACATTACCTAAGATTACATTCAGCCTAGGCTAAACATCACACACTGATAGCTGATCATCGTGACTTGGTCAACAGTGTTTTTCCTGACTGACGCGAGAAGCGAGGTTCCATTCATTCATTTTCATTTGGGGCGTGCCCTGCCGTGCTTCTGTCTGTTAATTTGCAGCAGGCTATTATCGGATGAAAGAAAAATAAACTAAAAAAAAGAAGAAAAAGATATAGCATATGTGGTGATTTTATCTAGACATAATAACTTGTGTGTGTGTGTGTATGCTGGTTTATTAGAAACATTCCATCTTATATAAGGATATTGTTTATGCAACTGTTATGCAACATTTACTGGAAGTCATGAGACTGAGCGGTCAGACTAAGAGTGAAACTGAGGAGGAATGGCAGTGAAAGTAAAACCAAACAGGGCTTAGAAGAAGTGGAGGGGTTTACAAGAAAAGGAGGCAGAACCAAAAGTGAAAGTACACATAGAACCAAAACAAACGCATACTCTGCCTGGCAACAGATTACACATAGGACCTGGTCACATGTATTCTGCCTAGTAACACACATTTTTTTAATGTTTAAATGAGAAGGGTTTTCCATCAATATCTCAAGTCCCAAAACGTTCTGATTGGCTAAAAAGGGCCTGGTGACGTTCCTGAGGATAGGAATGCCTCCCAGGCCCCTGAGAGCATAAAAGAAAGAGCTCAGGCACACTCAGATCAGATCTCATCGGGGTAGCAGCTGCCACTCATCACTCTATTGCCTGACGGTCCAGTCCTGACGCTGTTTGGATTGTATTATCACTGCAATACGGTGAATAAAGGATCAACAGTCTTCAGCTTCTCTCGTCTTGGTGTTCTCCTTCGGGTCTTTGACATCAGAGTGCTAGTTGGATTGGAGGTTCGGGAAAGTGGATAGTTTTTCCACGACAGATCTGGAGGTCCCACCGAGATTTGAAAGGATTCAACAAGGGAAGCAGTTCCGTCCCGGGTGAAGCAGACTTCTCCAGTGCAGCTCTCAGGGCCCGAAAAAGGTAAGCGTTTTGCTTATTATTAGGAGAGCTGTACTGTGGGAGTCGGTGGGTAGGCCGGGAAGGGGTGTTAACCTGAATCCTCAAAAGAATAGTGGAGACACAAGACAGAGATTGGGTTGTACTGTTGATCTTAAAAGTGTTTTGTAAAAAATAGTTTTCAAGGAGAAAACTGAGTGAAATGGCCATGTAATAATTTCCAAGGAGGAAATTTAGTTTTCAAGGAGAAAGCTAAAGTAGTGTTTTAATTTCCAAGGAGGAAATCTATTTTTCAAGGAGAAAACTAAAATAATATTTTGTGCAAAGGGAGCGCGGGCTGCCCTAAAATATTTGTGTGTTTCAGAGAGAAGAACGGGTTAATAGGTAAACTGCAATACTAGCTGTGAGTTAAATGTGTAAAACTGTCCGGAAAAAGGGGTAATGAACAAAATATATTTTATCATAATCTGTTGTTGTTTCTGTAAAAGTTGAGTGTGCGCCGTTGTGTTCTGTTTTGTTGCCTGGGCATGGGCCCACAATAGATGCGAGACAAGTACACACACACATTTGAGGTAGAGGAGCTCGGCGAGGGAAGGAGGATCGTCACACTGACAGACAGACGTCGAACTCATATTGTAGAAGCTGCAGCTGCAATATTCATAAGAAGTCTGCAAACTAACCATAGTCTGAACATAAGAAGGTTGTTGCAGTTGTTGGAGGTTTATGCAGATACCCCCCCCCCCCCGAGCCCCCTGTTGAAGCAGCAGTACCCAAGCTTAGGGTTGTGAGGGACGATAAACCAGGGCCCCAAGGGCAAGTCCTCTACCACCTTGAAGTCTCTGACGATTCAGGTGAGGGAGAGCCTGACACAGACTCCCCAGAAGAGTTCACTCCAAGCAGTAGCGTGGGAGAGGTAGAGACAGACATTGAACAGGGGGAAGGCGGTGCCCCACCAGAGACAAACTATAGTAGCCTAGGGTCCGAAGAGGAGGAGCGCCAGGAGTCAGGTCAATTGGGTCTAGTGAGAGCTCCAACTCCCCATCCAGATAACACCGTGTCCCACCAGCTAATCCCTAGTCCATTCCGTATAGTCAACAGCCCAACCTCCCCCAGATATAGCCCACCGCCCTCTACAAGCTACAGCCCAACCAACCCCTGGGATAGTCCAGGCTACAGTCCAACTGTGCCTCAACAGGAGGAGGTTCACGGCCCGATTGAGCCCCAGTCAGTACAGGACATAGGACGGGAAATAAGAGAAATAGTTGGTCGAGACAGAGATAGGCTGACCAGTTTTATGAAAGAGTCTTTGTCCATATCAGTTTTCTGGAACAAGGAAGGGAGCAATAGAGATAAATATTCAGTTCATATTGACCAATTTGACAAATACGGAGGAACCCACTCAAGGTTAGGTACCCGCATAGCGCCACTGGCCCTGCAGACAGTGATAGAACAGGTAGGAAAGTTTGTAGGGGTGAACACAAGGCCGGTGGTTGACCAGCTCTTTGCCCCATCTGAGGGCAGAAAGCGCAAGTTTAGAAGAGATTCCCCAGCTACAAGAAGGAGAAGGACAAATAGGGATTATAGATAAAAAGCTAGGAAAATAGAAGGGGGAGGTACTACTGCAAGGCCTCTATAATAACTGCTTAGCTGAATAAACTCCACAATAACTGCTTAGCAAAAAACTTGTAATCCGCTAACTTTGCTTAAATTGAAAGTTTTGTACCTGCCTCAATAAAATAAAGAGAAAATAAAGGCAATAAATGTACTTTGTAAAAAACAAAATAAAAGGCTAAAAGGTAATTTTGAGTGAAGAAATACTATTGAAAAGAAAAGGTAAGAACTCAAAGCCCCCACTGATACAATAGCGTTGGTAAAATAGTAAGGATAGTTATAATGCTAAAGCAAAAGCAGGAATTAGAGAGAATAAACAGAGTAATGCCCACAAATAGCGAATGAACTTAGAAAGTAAGTGGCATATCACTTTCATTCAACGGCAGGATAATAAGTGGTGCATATTTACAAGAAACCGAGAGGGTCTTGTGAACGGAGCATATCGGTGCCATAGTTATACAGAGCTACTAGAGAAAGTAGAATATCTGATAGGGAAAGCTTACCCGTTAGAGTTAGGGACGCCTATGGACACAAGGAGTGACGATAGTGATACATCAGATTAGCAAAAGCTCAGGAGCCCATTGGGTAGGCCCAGGAAAGGTTTTGAGAGTATATGGAACATCAGCAACAAGACGTGATCTGGACCATAGATATTCACGAGTACGGTGAACACGACTGGGAGATAAGCGTAAGGGACCGAGAGAACCAGGAACAAGTGGGGTACGTAGGGCGATTCCCCAGTGGGTGCAGGTTCCCTTTCAGGTGCAGATATCGGGACGAAATAGACGAGAAGGCCACGCTTAACCTGGTGTATGAGCTGACCCCATCTGCTCTGCCGAAGAAAGAACCGGAGGGACCACAGCCCCAAGCAGCCGGGAGTGAAGAGGGAGCCACATCTGGCGGCCCCAAGATAAAAGAGACGTGGACAATAAGGGTCGCCAAAAGCGGAAACAGAGGGTGGAGCGTGAGTGCCATAAGCGATAAAGGGGAGGTACTCGAAGGAGGAAGAGCTGAACTGAATACTGTCCTCAAAGATTGGGGAGAAGTGAGGGACACTATACTATATACGGTAAGCGACCTCCGACTGGACTGGGAAGAAAAAGACCCGGACAGGTGCCAGAGGGAGAGAGAGAGGCAGGACAGGGAGGACTCTCTTAAGTGCTGGCGTGGGGAAGAAGAGGCGAAGGAGTTTGAAGAAAACTACTTCAGGTCTCTGTGGGGCAATAAAACCTACCAGTTCACTGAAGATGCCGACCTCTAAAGAAAATGGCGACCAGAGTAATGACACCCCTGGAGGAAGTAGTGAAGGAGAATGCCATTGCTGAGAAAGACATAAAGAGCATCAACCATAAATGGTTCTTAAGATACAAAAGGAGACCACACAGCATGGCCAAAGGAGGGATCCTTCAATTCGACAATACTCGCCCAGATGAAGGAGAAAATCATGAACTACAAGGGCTATGACAGGAGCACGCGAAGACAGGAGAAGAGGACACGGGAGCTGAACACCCTGGAGGCCTTCGCCAAGATAGCTGAGAGAAAGAGGAAGCAGAAGGTTGACCAGGATGAGACGCCACCCTCGTCACCCATTACGGAGAAATGCCCCCAGCTGCAGCCTACAGGAAGGGAAGTGGATACCTTGACCCAAGCACCAGAACCAGGGGCTCCACCCATGGAAGAGCCGCGTCCACCTCCATATGCGGAGAAGGGCAAGCTATACCCAGAGATGCCACGAGAGGAAGACAATGTGCGGGACATAATCCGACGTTTGGAAGAAAGGGTCCCACGGGCCCTGGCAATACAGGCACCGTTGTATGGATCACAGACCCCGGCGGTGCATCTGGCAGTACAGGCCCCACTGGTGGTGAAGGGGATCACGCTAGAAGGGACCTGCGCAGAAGTACTGAAGGAAGTGAAAAGGATCAGAAGGGAACAGGCTAACCCCCAGCCGGAGCCACCACCACCCCGACCGGCATCGATGCGATCGACATCATCCCTCATCGATCTAACATCAACATCCCCCGCCAAACCAGCATTCCCTGAACACCCTCTGGAAGGCGCAGGACAGGGCTGGACCGTAGGGGACACGGAGGAAAAGGTGGCGGAAAAATACGAGATGGCCAGAAGTGAGCACTGGAAAGACGACGAACTCCTCATGAGCAACTCAGGACTAGGGGAGAAGAATCAAGGAACGAAGCAGGCCCTGGACAAAGAAGAAGAGGTACAGAGGGAGAGATGCGTAGATCTGTGGTACTGCTTGAAAACGATCATGGAAGAATGGGAGGAAGCAATGGAAGAAAAGGAGAAAGAGAAAAAAGGAAGAGTGGCTCTGGAAGGACTGGCAGAAGCAAGATCACAGGCAGGCAAGGAACCTGTGACAGAGGAATGCAAGGACTTGTGGCAAAGGCTCATGAAGCATATCCAGACCTGCGAGGGGGAGATAGAGGATGCAACCAGGCGGATCAAAGAAATGCACCAAGAGAAGCGGGAAGCTGAACGAAAAGTTGAGAAATGGAACGATGAGAAGGCAGCTAAGATAGAACGGACCGTACAGAAGCTAAAAGCTGCCAAAGAACTTGAGTCAGAACAAAAGGCCCTGACGGAAGGAACACTCAAGGGACTGGAAGAAATGGGAATGTGGATAAGTGGGGAAGGAGGCAAGAACAGCACCCCCGAGCATACTGAATACAGAGAAGAATGTAGGAAATTCATCAGGGAGATGCAGGACGAAATAAGGGGGATCCTGATGCAAAGTGAGATCAGAATGGCCCAAAAGGGGCTGAAGAAACAATTCGAGGAAAACTCCAGAAGAGAAGAGAAATTGAGAAAACAACAGGAAGCGAGGGAAAAGGAAGAGGCCAGCGAGAGGTCTTTCACAGAAAAGGTCCGACAAGAAGCAGGGCCCCTCCTGTAAAACTAAGGACATGCTGGAGGAAGAGTATAGAAAACTCCTGAAGGAAACCTTCGGCACAATTAACCGGAGAAGCAGAAGAGAAAGGTCATGCCTGCTGTCTCCCAAGGTGAGCCCCAGCGCAGGGATGGCACAAGAAGGGGTAGCAATTACGGATGATGAAAGCAGCCAGAACGACTCGGAAGAAGAGGAGGAACAGCTGGGTGACCTTACAGATATGGGCACTGGGCGGCCGGAAACAGAACAACTGCTGCAAGAGGTGCTCCAGAGCCTTGAGGACGAGCTCCAGAGGGAGCAGCAGGCCACAGGGGATGCGGACCCCTCGGTATGCCCCCACTGCAAGAGGACATACAATGGGAAAAGGGGTGTAACCACCCACCTGCAAAAGAACCGGGAGTGTGGAGAACGAGCAAAGATGTGCCCAATAATGATTCCACCCAGCGTACTTGCCTCAGGACTGTTCAACTGACTGGAATCAACAGAATGAAGAAAGGCGTTGAGAAAGGCCTGGATGAAATCAGAAAAGGAGTACGAAAGGGACTCAACGAAATTGAAGGAGAGGTCAAAAAAGGCCTGAAGGAGAACAAGAAGGAGTTGGAGAAGTTAGAAAAGGAGGGGAGAGGGAGAGTACAAAAAGAGAGGGAGAGAGTACAAAAAGAGAAGGCAAAAAGGGGGGCCATCTCGGAGGAGTCGGATACGGCTGTAATGGCACCACTGATAACTAAAGGTGGAGGGGCCCACTACCAGCCGTGGGCTCACTCGGATGTGAGCGGTCTCATCGCACGACTCCCTGTCCTGCACGAGGGTGCGGGTCGGTGAATAAACAAGCTGGAATCGGAAACTCAAGGCCGAGACTTGGCAGTGGGAAACATGAAGTGTTTGCTCAGTCTGATATTGGGAAAAGCAGACACGGAGGCCGTGCTGGACAAAGAAGGCCTAGGGTACCTGATGACGGACGCCAAGCGGGACGCCTGGTGTTTCGACAGAATCCGACCTTGTGTGTGGAAGGCCTTACGGGCAGCATACCCTAACCAGTACAGCCCCTCGGCCGTCTGGATAGAGAAACTCAAGGATAGTGATAATCCCGCAGCCTTCGTGGAAAAGGCAGCACAGGAGTGGACCATAAGGATGGAGCAAAGGCCAGAGGATTCAGGCCCCGCCACCATGCAGTTCAGGAGAGCGGTCATGGAAGCACTGCCAAGGGAAGTAAGGACGCAGTTGGAAAGCGACTGGCGCATAGCAGTTATGCCTAAAGAGGAATTCAGGTTGGCAGTAGTACACCACGTGACCCTGTACAGGCAAGGAAGAGACAGGGAGGAGCAACAAGAAAAAGAGGCTACAAGAAAACTGACCCATGTGCAACTCCAAGAGGCAAAGGGGGCAAAGAGGGCAGCCACCTAAGCTCCAGTGATGCCCACTGCAGCTCCTGTCCCGCAACCGCAGCAACCAGTGATCCAACAACCCACGGTGCAACAACCAGTAATGATACAACCACAACCGGTGCAGCCCATGATGCAGACATGGCAACAGGGGTCATATGGACCCCCACAACAACAGCAACAGGGACAACAATGGTATCAGCCAAGAGGAAGAGGAGGATCCTGTTCGGGAAGAGGAGGACAAGGCAGAGGAGGCTACGGAAGAGGACAATACCAGGGCCAGCAGAGTCAAGGAAACAGCATTCAATGTTGGATGTGGGGAGGAACAG
Source organism: Alosa sapidissima (assembly GCF_018492685.1). Classification (NCBI taxonomy): domain Eukaryota; kingdom Metazoa; phylum Chordata; class Actinopteri; order Clupeiformes; family Clupeidae; genus Alosa; species Alosa sapidissima. Next base: position 10,170,041 of record NC_055968.1, on the reverse strand, counting down.
GACACATCTCCAGGGACTGCCCGACAAAAGCCAGAGGCCCGAACAACCAAGGAGGACAGGCGAATCAAGGACAAATGCAGGGGGGAGCTCCCCAGCAAATGCAGGCACCCTCTGGCCCAGTCTCCCCTTACGGGGGAAACTGGCATTGACGAGGCCCAGAAAACCCAGGGGAGGGTCAGTTCCCCGCCCTGACAAGGGGAGCTGACGCAGAACCGATGCTGCAGGTTCTAATCGAGGGCATGGAAGTCAAATGTTTAGTGGACACAGGGGCAACGTATACTTGCCTTCACCCAAAAGATGCCCAACACCTCCCCAGGTCTTCAGGAAAGTTTATGAAGACAGTGGGTTTTTCGGGAAAAACGCAGCTAATTCCAATGACGGCTCCAGTATCGATCCAAATAGAAGACAAGGAAATCTAGATACCAGTCTTAATAGCAGAACACACACCCGTCAACCTATTGGGACGGGATGCGCTATGCAACCTAAGACTCCAAATTGAATGTTCCCCGACAGGAGTACAGATAACAGGACTGGCAACCCAAATGGCCCTAAGAATAAGTGCCCCATCCCAAACTGAAACTCACCAGGTCTACTGGATTGGACAATTGGAACCAAATGTAGAGCGAGTGGTCTACAACGAGCATGCTTTTCAAATAAGCAACCTGCATGCTCGGTTAAGGGCGCCAAGATGCCCTTTTCACTGTACGATAAAATTCGACCAAACACCAAGCAAAGAAAGAGAGGAGAAATGGAATAAGGAAATGAGTAAGTGGGGACGCATCCCACTCGACATACACGCACTGGTGGTGGCCAAGGAAGGAGTGGCCGCTGAGGTGAAATTTGTGGAAGGATGGGATCTAGGTCTAATCTTCAACATGCCTGAAACAATGCCACACATTACTCTAAGAGTGGCCAGAGGTCACAGAGCAAGAGAGATGGGCCCAGTGATGCTCGAGGCCAAATGCATCAAGTGGAAAGACACAGGAAATGACCGACTCCAAACGGCTGTCAGTAGAGAAGGAGAGCCAGTGTTCAGGATAAAATTGGACAACCCGGTCACCGTGTGGGGAGTCCCGCAGGTAGTCGAGATCATGGACATAGAACCACAAGAGAAGGAGGAGATACCCTACGCTAAAGGATGTCCGTATGGGAACCAATTCTGCCTCTACCGCCTATTCCCAGGAGCGGGGCGCCGCTGCTGGGACAAAACGAGACATGTACCATTCAGCAAAGAAGACGCGGAATGGAGCACATACATGCGACATCTGTCATGGTGCCCCAAGAAGAGGGCAGCACAACCAGCAATACATTCCCCGGAAGGCCAACAGGGCGGACAAATGGCCTCGGAGGAGGTTCATGACATACCCTACGTTAAGGGATGCCCCTATGGCAACCCATAGTGCATGCATGGCCTGCTGAGAGAAGCAGGATATCGATGCTGGGACAAGAAGAACCATGTGCCCATCAACAAATCTGACCCAGAATGGAAGGAATACAAGAAGTACTACATAGACAATGAGACGGATAAGAAGACGGGGAGGCCGGGACCAACCCCCTGGAAAATGATGATGCTACAAGAGGCGACAGAGACAGGCGCCGAACGAACAGAGAGAATATTGAGAAAAGTGCCGCCTGTGGTATGGTCACAAGGAGATGGTGACATAGGATTAGTAAAGTCAGCAAGCCCTGTGGAGTTCAGATTGAAACCAGGAGCGACGCTGCCTTTCCAGCCACAATACCCCATTTCAGCAGAAGCAGCTGAAGGGATAAGAGGGACAATTGAAGAACTCCTGGGAGCAGGAGTCCTGGAAGAAGTCCCGAGTGCAAGGTGCAACACGCCCATATTTCCTGTGCTAAAGGCAGACGGAGTACGATGGAGAATGGTCCAGGACCTCAGACCTGTCAATGAACGCATTGAGGACTATCCAGCGGACGTCCCACATGCTAACGTACTGATGACTAACATCCCGGCGAGTGCAACAACGTTCTCCGCCATTGACCTGGTTCAAGCGTTTTTCACAATACGGGTGGCCCCCGCAAGTAGGGAGTTTTTCGCATTCAAATATCAGGGCAAGACGTTCCAGTACACAAGGCTCCCACAAGGGTTCAAGCACTCGCCACACATCTTCAACCAGGCGCTCAAGGAGGACTTAAAGCACATCGCGTGCCGGAGCACGATTCTGCAGTATGTTGACGATGTCTTGATATGCTCACCAGACCAGGAAACGTGTGAGAAGGACACGGTCCACGTGCTAACCGTTCTGGCCGAAGGGGGGTACAAAGCATCAAGGAAGAAGCTACAATTCGCACAGCCCCAAGTGCTCTACTTAGGTCGCCGAATTTCACATGGACACAAGGGCATCGCCCCGGAACACATTGAGGCGATTACCAAGGCGCCGAAGCCAAACACAGTGAAGCAAATGATGTCATTCATTGGACTCATAGGTTTCAGTAGTGACTGGGTGGAATGCTATGAGCAAAAGATAGCTCCGCTACGGGCCATGATCGTGCAGGCAGGAACCAGCCATCTGAGGAACCGTCTCACATGGACAGTGGATGGGAACGAGGCGTTTGAGCGTGTGAGCGACCGGGCGGTCACCCCACGTGTTGGATTGTGAGTTCTAGGTGGAGATGGAGAAAACGGCACTTGCAGGAGAGGTTGGATGTAGCTTCTGTTAATTTCAATTATTTATTTTTTCACCATATTCAAAAATAGCAACACTAATAAACAAAATACTTTTCCCTACCAAAAAACAAACAAAGATAGCACAAACAATGCATAGTCCAAAGTATCAGCATAACACATAACTTACTCTGCCTCACAACAGGAGAGTCCTTCACCTACTACGCACCCTTTGGGAACTGAGCTACCCCATTAAATAGCCCCAGCTAGTACTGTCAAATGGGGATAATTGAGGCACACCATTGAGCTAGGGAAGTACTCAGAATAGGGCTCACTAATACATAACAAATCAACATAACAATGATATAGAAAACAACCGAAAAGTATATAATGAACAAAACATATGTCTGTTATAAATATGTACCTAACTACAAGGCATAAAGAAACAAAACAACCAAAAGAATATCCTAAACACCCCTGTAGCATAATGCCCTGCTCCCTACCCCTGCAGAATGTTTTAAAATAACCTGTCCCGGCGCGGAGCGCGCTTCCGCAATGGGACAGTGACAGAGGTCGGAGCGTCAGGAAGTGTTGTGAGTAGATGTATGCGTTAACCAGATTATGGGCACTATACAGACGATATGACCTGGCAAATGGATGACAAGCTAGTGGGTACCACACTATGTATTTGTTACTGACAAGAATGAAGTTGGTAATGACATTGTAATGAGTGAATGAATGAATGAGCGGAATCGCCGCAAACCAAACAATTGGTTTACAGCGTGAACGAACGCCAAACCGGCGGCAAACACCCGACACCAACAATAAAAACCCCCGTACATCTCTTGTATAACCCAAAGCCCACCAAACATGCAACAACACTTAACATCACAAACCAAAACATTTTACATTCAACGAGGGACGCAGTGGGGAACTGTGTGCGTGTGTGTACGAACAAATGAGTCTCTTTCTCTCGTGTCTGCGCTTGCAGGGCAACGCGGATGAGGTAGTGAGAACGATAAAGTTCAGTTTCTCACAGAGCGCATCAAAGGAGAGTTACAGCGAGCACCCGCACTTGCACTGCCGGATTACGGGAGACTCTTCTATCCGTACGTGTCAGTCAGGAAGGAAACAGGGAAAGACGCGTACATGACCGCAATCGTGGCACAGACACAGTGCCATGGACGCGGCAAACAGGCAATAGCCTACTACAGCTCAAAGCTGGACGCGGTGGCCCAAGGCTACCCACCATGCTTACAGGGTCTTGAGGCGGTATATTCGGCATACGTCAAGGCTTCCAACATTACCATGGGATGGCCAGTAGTGATATACACCAGTCACGCAATAGCGCAGTTGGTGGAACAAGGGAAATTCTGCGTGACGCCTCAGCGGCAGTTGAGATACTACAATCTGTCACTCTGCCCAGATGTCACTATAAAGGCATGTGACACAGCAGGAAATCCGGCGGATCTCATCCCACTTGATTACGAGGGCGAGCCTCATGACTGTGTGGCTGACTCAATCGCCTTCTCCAAACTGAGGGAAGACCTGCAGAGTGAGCCACTGGGACAAGGAGTCACCTACTTTGTGGATGGCTCTAGCCACAACTATGATAACAAAACGCATGCAGGCTTTGGCGTAGTACGGATGACAGGTCCAGAAACGTTTGTGACAGTTATGAGTGAGCCATGCACACAACCATGTTCAGCGCAATTAGCTGAGTTAAAAGCGCTGACAGCAGCATGCTCTTTAGCGGAAGGACAGGATGCAACCGTACACACAGACAGCGCCTATGCCCACAACGTCTGCCATGTGCATGGGGCCCAATGGAAGCAAAGGGGCTTCAAGAAATCGGATGGGAGCCCAATCCAACACCTAGAGCAAATTCAGTTATTGTTAGCGGCTATGATGCGTCCAAAGACACTGGCGATATGCAAGTGCAAAGCACACTGTAAGGGACAGGACTATATCACCCTGGGCAACGCACAGGCAGATGAGGCAGCAAAGGAAGCAGCACTGGAGGCCAGGAAGTTGAACAAAGCCCCACGCTCCCCGCAAGATAACGAGCCACACAAAATACTGCTCAACAGGGCGGTGCACAGTATGCCTTGCCCTACCAAATGCCCCTACCCCCACAATGCATGCATGTGGTGCTCTCAGTGGTGTGATGACGACCACGAGCACCAAATAGATCCTATTTGTTGCGCACTATGTCAGAGAGCTAGTCGTCCCGAGTGCGGGGACAAGCCCTGTGAGGCTAGGTACCCGCCTAAAATAATTGACCGCTACTTTGCAGAAACCGATACAGCAATACAGGCCCCAGTGGTCCGAACCTTGCCTGACGGACGAACGCTTAGGATCCTAGACCCCGTTCAACCCCTAGTCGATGGACGAACAGTTCAAATCATAGATCCTCACCTCCAGCTTAGCGCCATTAAAGATGCCCAAAACACGGCACCAAATGCCGAAAAATTGTTGTGGGAAGAGAGGGGCGCGTCAAAAGGCAGGAATGGGGTGTGGAGAAGCCATGATGGCAGGGTAGTGGCCCCAAGTCGGCTCCTTGATCTCCTTATCCATGATGTGCATGATGTGGATCATTGCGCAAGGGGGGAGGTCAAGCGGCAGATACTTGACAAAGGGTTCTGGGCCCCACATCTCCAAGATCGCATCAATCACGTGTTAAGAAATTGCCACACCTGTGCCACACACAATTACAGAAACAACATAACGATAGGCATAGGGCCACGGCCCCTGGGACACGTGCCACTCCCAGAGGGACCGTTCAAACACCTGGTAATGGATTATATCGACATGGGTCGAACGGTGAACGCATACAAACACGTACTGGTGATAATATGTCGCTACTCACGATGGGTAGAAGCCTGTCCAAGCCGGGGGCAAGACGAAAAAACGGTGATTGAATTCCTGGCAAGGGAAGTGATACCCAGGTTCGGGATTCCGGAAATAATCAGCAGCGACAATGGTCGAGCGTTTACGGCTAACACATGGAAAAAGATTGCACAGGCATTGTGCATCAAAACTCGGTTCGGTTGTGTTTACCACCCCCAGAGTCAGGGGATGGTCGAAAGAGCGAACGGAACGCTGAAAAATAAGATTGCAAAAATCTGCCAAAGTGCGCACGACGATCCAAACTTACCAAACCTAAATTGGGTTGACGCGCTACCAATCGCGCTGATGAAAATGTGTTGTGAAAAGAATCGAACCACGCATCTGACCCCACACGAAATGGTGACGGGGCGGGCAATGCCCACACCACGGTTCAGAGGGGATCAAAGACCCCCGTTGGAAATTCTAGAGCAGGAAGTGAGCAGTTATATTAAACAGCTTTCTCAAGTTCACAGGGCAGTTTTCAAGGAGCAGAAGAGAAGAGAGAGAGCGCGGGAGCGGAGGACCGAGCCAGGACCGATCCAAGTGGGAGACTGGGTGTACCTGAGGGTGTTTAAGAGGTCGTGTCTCGACCCCAGGGCAGAGGGGCCCTACAGAGTGACCCAGGCTACCCCCCGGGCGGTAAGAGTGCAAGGATCAGATTTGTGGTATCACCTTAACTCTTGTTACAGGGCGGTGCCACCAGAAGGAGCGAGAGGTCCAGAGGAGTCGGAGGACGATGACGGGGACCAGAGCCCGCCAGGACCCCCACCAGACTCCCCTGGGGAGGATGATGGTGGTGGGGAACCCCGGGGAGGGCCGAGTACGAGTAGGAGTACGAGGCGGAGGATACTGCTGGCTCCTGCTGATGGCCCTGGGTGCAATGTACCTGGGGTGCCTGCTGTTCTCCCTCCCCTATCTGTGCTTACAGGTGCTGGTGATGCTGGGACCGAGCCAAGCTCGAGGAGAGGGAGGTGGCGTTCACCTGAGGTTGAGACCACTCCCGAATCCCAGGTATTCGGACCTGCCCCAGCCACAGCCCCAACCAGCGATGACCCACCAGCCAGCCCTACAACCAGCTCTCACACCACGGCCGCGCCCGACCTCACAGGAAGTGACTCCGAAGAAACGCCGGGGCCGGAAGAAGAAGCACCGCCACCGCCACATCTGCAAGGGTACGACACCATCTGTATTGGGGACCTCCTCGGCGACTGGAACTACCCCTATCCAACCGACGCCGCCGCCGCCGACCCAAGGCCGTCTACCGAGGACGAGTTTGCCGAAGCCCAAGACTTCGTCGACTCCCTCAGGCGTCACCGGCCTCCGAGTCTTCTTACGCCTCCCCCCCGGACGCCGCCTCAACAAGGCCCGCGGCTTCTGGCGGAGAGGCCGACGGATTCAGAGCACACCACGGGCGGCCCCCACTCCGGGGGCGACCGCCCAGGGACAAGCCAGGAGACAAGACAGATACTCCAAGGGATCAACTGGGACGATTCCCCCGGTGCTCATTGGACTGGAGGCTTCGAAGAGGCTTCCCAGAGGACGACGAAAGCGGCAGAGGGGGTACAGACTGCCACCCCCAATGACGCTCTGCGAGGGGACGGAAAGGAGTTGCTCGACGACAGTGCCCTGGACACAGACAATGTTTTGTATATAGAAGAACCAAGAAATAACATGTACATATTAGAGTCAGAGGCATCGGGGGGTGAGGAGAACGCCCCGGTGTCGGACAGTGCAATGACTCAGGATGATGACGCGAGTGAGAGGGTGAAGAGCACAATCATGCCTTCCAGAGTCGTGACGGAGGACTTGTCCGGTAGAGCTCAGGCCAAGGAAAGGAAAAAGAGATCAGCCGACATGCTGAGTGCCTGGGAAGACAATTCATGGATGCAATGGGCTAAATACACGGCGAAAGCAATACACCCAGGAGGGGGTTGCTATGTATGTTCGGCAGTAAGGCCAAAACTGACGATACTGCCGGCACCAGGAACCGGAGAAGAAGATGCTGCATTCCGGGAGTCGGGAGAACAGCTTAAGAAGGACATGTTTTCCCCATTCGGATGCTTTGTGCGGCTAGGAAACGAACATGCAAGGACTGTTTGGACTAGTTTCGGCCGATCACAGTCAGGACAGAGGGAAGAAAGACATGCATCACAGGAAAACGAGGCAAGGTGTGATAAGGATTACCCCGGCATGGGAACTAGGGTGACGAAGAAGACCATCAAGATCTATGAGATACCGGAGGATACAGGGTTTGAGTGCTTTGAAACGCCCGTCAAACCGCCCTCAACTGACCTTAATGTAGGGACCAGGAAGTTGAAAGAAGTAGGAACATTTGAAGGACATTGTGCAGCAAAGTGGATCAGTCTCGGTCACTCCTTTTTCTATCTGGCGGCGAGAAGTGAGAAAGGAGAGGAACTAGGAATCCCGGTGAACAAAACGGTGGTGGTTCTCCCAGATGAGCAGAATGTTCCCCTGGCGGACGTATGGTGGGCATGTGGAAGAAGATGGGGACTACGAAACACCTTTCCAAAGGGTTGGAGAGGGACATGTGCCAGGGTGATCTTAGCCCAACAAACCCACATAGTTCCCTGGTTGGAACGCAATGCAACATCGGAACACAACTCGACCAGCCGGGAGGATGACAAGCAGACGCCCGAAAAGGGGAATCTGAAGAGACGCTGACAACGGGATATACATGGACGTGTTTGGACAGCCCCACGGCGTTCCGAAGCAGTTCAAGGCGCGAGACGAGATACTCGCCGGATTTGAAGCTGCCCTTCCTGTCTACGGAGCATCTGTAGGAATCGTAAAGAATGTACAATGGATCAACTACATCCACTACAACGCCCTGCGATTTATGAACGCCACCATAGCAGCATTCAGTGCAATGGACAGGAGGCTGAATGCAACCACAAAGATGGCGATGGAAACCAGGATTGCGGTGGACTGGATACTGGCAAAGGAAGGTGGAGTGTGCGCGATCGTTGGAACAGACTCGTGCTGTACGTACATCCCAGGCGAGGGCGAGGACATGGACGAGTTTACGCGCGCAATGAACCGACTCAGAGCCATAAACAAGGAAGCCCATGAGAACTCTGGAAAAGGACTGTCATTTGACGGAGTTCCAGACGTTTCAGGAATTTTCGCCCCTATCACTCAATGGCTGACGGACACTTTTGGGTCATGGGGGGGGTAAAATTGTGGCATTTCTTGGGAAAATACTGTTGGGAGCAGTTCTGGTTGTAGGAATGTTTTGCTGTGCCACTCAATGTTGCGGGAAGGTTTGCTCCAGGGTAGTAGCACGACAGTTAGTGGTCCACCATGTAATGATGCCATGGGAGGGGGAGGATGAGAGTGAAAGTATTCCCTTGATGCAGACCAATGTGGATAATATAATGGAAAAGGAGTTCGGGGAGCGATCACTGGAGGAGGGGGAACCTCCTCCTCTGATCATTTACGAGTAGGGATGGGGTCCTGCGAGTCGCCCATCTCTACGCATATGCTGACTTACACTCACATATACACGGTACTGATGAATAACTCACACGACACATGCCTGCACGCCCAGGTGACAGAGTAGAAAGTGTGGAATCACGGGCTGTGACCTGACGCGGATGGGTCGCCTTAAGCAATCTTGGTTAATTTTGATGTAGACGGTAACTTTAGGATTATAGAGGATTAGCCCTCAACTGCAAGGCCATCCAAAATTGGATAGATGTAAGCTTGCTACTAGTAGTGCTCACCTCGCCCCAACTTACCGTACGTCGGGCCTGGCCCGCCTAGTGGTGCGGCAGGTGTGTGGCGCGGTCAGTGCTCGAGGACGGGTACGACCCCATTGGCCAGCAGGGGCAACCTAAGGCAGAGCATGGCGGCCCGTCCCCTCGGTGTAGCGCACATGCGGCCGGTGCGCTCACCCGTTCTCACGCTAGTGTGAATGCCCGGAGGACTCCGGAGGAAAAAGGGGATGATGTTGCGAGTAACAAAGGGGGGGGCGGGTGTGGCATAAAGGCCAGAATGGGGCCATATATACCTTTATATACTCTATGCAGGCTTACTTAAGGAGCTATATACCTGGAAGGAGGATGGGTGAGTGACGATGAGGATCATGAAGTTGTTATGTAACTCCGATTTGGCACCGATGGCCGTTGCATGAAATTTCTTTTATGCTCAAAGTGACCAGCGCATTGGCCGCTTTGGGGACAAATCCGTCTCGGGTCCTAGCCATACGTTCATAACAAGGAATTGGTCGTTCTGTCACGTGATCTGGGCGTCCAGGGTTTGCTTACTGATGTCATATTACTCACATATAATGCCGCAATATATTCTTATTAGTTCTGACACAAGATTTTGCGTACGCTATGAGGTTTGTAGTAGTCATAGGTACTATTCCCCTGTAAACTCGCTCATGTGCATATAGCCTGAGGTGTCATGACAATATACGGGGTTATGACACACTCCTGTGTTTAAATATTGCTTATGCTACATAGTGAGGCTGATTCAGCCTCAAAGGGGGAAATATGTGGTGATTTTATCTAGACATAATAACTTGTGTGTGTGTGTGTGTATGCTGGTTTATTAGAAACATTCCATCTTATATAAGGATATTGTTTATGCAACTGTTATGCAACATTTACTGGAAGTCATGAGACTGAGCGGTCAGAGACTAAGAGTGAAACTGAGGAGGAATGGCAGTGAAAGTAAAACCAAACAGGGCTTAGAAGAAGTGGAGGGGTTTACAAGAAAAGGAGGCAGAACCAAAAGTGAAAGTACACATAGAACCAAAACAAACGCATACTCTGCCTGGCAACAGATTACACATAGGACCTGGTCACATGTATTCTGCCTAGTAACACACATTTTTTAATGTTTAAATGAGAAGGGTTTTCCACCAATATCTCAAGTCCCAAAACGTTCTGATTGGCTAAAAAGGGCCTGGTGACGTTCCTGAGGATAGGAACGCCTCCCAGGCCCCTGAGAGCATAAAAGAAAGAGCTCAGACACACTCAGATCAGATCTCATCGGGGTAGCAGCTGCCACTCATCACTCTATTGCCTGACGGTCCAGTCCTGACGCTGTTTGGATTGGATTATCACTGCAATACGGTGAATAAAGGATCAACAGTCTTCTCTCGTCTTGGTGTTCTCCTTCGGGTCTTTGACATCAGAGTGCTAGTTGGATTGGAGGTTCGGGAAAGTGGATAGTTTTTCCACGACACATACTTCTTAATTTTGGTGTACGAAAAAAAGGAAATAGCAACTTATTCTATTTCTAACAGGTGAATATCGTAGCAAATAGTAGCCTATGGCGATGGATTTATTTCACTCATCTCGCTGAAATGAACGTAGAATGTGGCCTGTTGCGCAAATAAATTAATTAGGCAGATGATCTGCATCTCCGTTAACCGAAAGTTATCATCTCTATTGTTGACGTGAAATGTGTCCATAGTGTCAGTGAAGTGATAACATTATGCAGTTGTAGGTAGCCAGTGTTTACGTCACGGGAGTCAGAAAGAAGCTACCAAGACGGGCCCTGCTGTTTCTGTCCCTCCCAAACTGCGCTAAAATTGTTAAGGCTATTTAACAGCCAGAATTTTTCAAAAATGCCCAGGGGAGGCCCTTTTATGATCCACACTACCTCTTACAAAATAGGTCTACTCCAACATCCATCTAGCTCTTGTGAAGTATGAACTTCTACAACACTGCCTATACAATTGTCAGCAGTCAGTAACAGCCTAATGTGACTTAATGGCCTGTGTGATTGGGATGTGGATTGCTCATTTATTATGAGTAGGCCTATAGGCTATGGTATGGCTATGGTATGGTATTCTCTCCGATATAATAAATACAACACATTGGGTTAGGCAAGAAATTTGGCAATACTACTTTCACATAAGTGATGGCACCCCTGCTTGGAGACCGAAGATTGTCCGTTTTGCTTTTAAGGATTTCATCTGCAATGGAAAAAAATGGAACGACATGTAGGCTATGCTTACTTTAGTGCTAGACTTGGACTCGACTTGATCAATAGGGACTCGACTCGGATCAATAGTGACTCGACTCGGACTTGCCCGGATGAGTAGTTGACTCGACTCGGACTTGGAATTTTTTTTTTTAATGACTTGGACTCATGGCCGGATCTAGAATAGGGCTGGGAGGGGCAATGCCCCCCCAAATATTTTTTCTGCCCCACCTAATTGGTCAATTTTAATTGACAGCTATTGAATCTGCCAATCACACTTTTCTAATTCGTCCCGTCTGAATTTCGAGGGTGCTGATTTGCTGGTTGGATAGTATAAATACCAGAGCAGCAGCGTTCCCCTACCATTCCACACTGTGTGCATCACTTGCTGTTTCATACTTCAGTAGAGAGGGCTTAGCTATATTTCCATAAAGGTTATAGGCTACTATGTAATATAGATTCTTGTTGCTGGTTTAAATAAAGACCTTTAACTGTAGTATTAGTGTTTGTATTATTCTCGTTTTGAATAAGGTTTGTTTTTAGCTAATGTGCATGTTAGCTTTCTAAGGTGATCTAGCCAGTTAGTTTGTTAACATTGGTTATTCCTTAACTGTGTTATAAGCAGGGTGGGAATTTTACGGCGGCCATGTCGTTGTCCCTTGCGTTGGCCGTGATGTCCCTTTGAAAATCGGAGGTTCACAGGCCACTGTGGGTCTGTGGCCTTGGTGCCCCTTTCTGTCTATATTCTGCTTTGCATCCGACTAGCGATTTTTATTTAGCCTATGGCCTGTCAAATTAAGCTTTGCATTCACAACGCAAATTAATTTAGCCTGTCTTTTAGCAGTGGAGAATGTGACAGCGCACGGCAAGAAAGAAAGTGCAAGCGCAAGTTGTTGTGGTAAACGGTTCGCGAGAAAAGTAACTTTAATTTATTCATGTTACATTTTGCTCCCATCTCCCTCCCATTCATCTCGGTGGAATACTTCACGAATTTTTCCCGAACACATGACAAACTATCAGAAGAAACAGCAGACCTTACCGAATACAAAGGTGGATAGCATTCCCCTGTACAGGTAGCCATTCCAGAGTAATCCGGTTTTACATTTGCAGCCATGTCTAAATGCATGTCTCCAACTTTGGGCTTCAGGTTTCACAGTGTGTTTAAATTGTTCAATACATGATTTCATAACAGGCCAAATACAAAATAAATGTTACAATTATCGCCTAGATATCTGTAAATATTAAAATTAGCTGACTAAGAGTTTGTCAAGTAGCCTTAATGATCACAAAATGCGAAGCATGCATGTAGACTATTTGAGTTTCTTAAAGCTGAAATGTGCTTAAATTGTTCAATACATGATTTCATAACAGGCCACATAGAAAATAAATGTTAAATATAGCCTAGATATCTGTAAATATTAAAATCAGTTCTATGATTAACAGTTCTATGTAATATGTCATGTTTGCTATTAAATAAGGTTTTGAGGTGAAAAGTAAGGCATTTGTAGGTGAAACGGAGCGGTTTTGTTGCGTAGTGTAAATGTTGTGTGTGAGCAGCTTAGATCCGGGCCTGCTTGGACTTGACTCGGACATGAACACTGGGGACTCGAACCTGGACTCGGACTCGAGGCATAGTGACTTGACTACAACACTGCTGCACAGTATCCCATTAACTGCATGACAGTGGGCTATTTACAATATTTATTTTATGTAAAGTAGAGTTTGTAAACACGTTATCATCAACTTAATGCACGCACAACTTTTGTTTGAGCAGGAAAGAGAATAACAATGAATGGACGCAGCAACTACAGAAATTGTAGCGAAGGCTTGCTGCTTTCTTTTACCGTCTATGGTTGCTGGTTAACAGCACATAATAAGCTTATTTAAGCAAATTCACAAACTCAAGACTTCAAGGCCATCATGGATAGAAAACGTTTTTTGAAAACAATGAAAGGATGGAGGGAACATAGCAAAGTTTTGGAGTTATTTCAGATGGGCTACAAGGTAGGCAAACCTTTGCGCAGCTGGAGTAATGCTTATAGGCTGATGTTAAAGCGCACACGATACACAACGGTAAATTGGAACAAAACTAAAGGTAACTTTAGCCTTTATAGGGCTGTATAAAGTTGTCCAAATGAATAGGTCGTAATTAGGCATTGTTGTTGTAAAGATATTGCATGTAGATGTACTATATAGGCTACTACAGTTTTAGTTGACCAATGCACAAACAAAGCCGGGAAACAGACAAATATTATCAAGGCTTTGAATGTTTCCATCTGTGCACAGGGTGTCTGTAGATCGGTGTGCATAGCATTTATTTCTGCAGGCCTGTGGCCTGTGGCGGTTCTAGGATTATTCTGAGACAGGGGCCACAAAGGGGCCACATCATACACTGAGGGACCAAGAACCGGTCAACATCCATGCACAGAAAAGCCCTTGTTCAGTAAGGCAGAGGCACGTAGTCTACGTGATATGCAGGACTATACGCAGTATACCCAAAGTCCTTTTAGGCAAGTCCCTCCACTCAACGGCCATATTGCAACACTTTTTGGGCACTCAAGGCTTCACGACACCAATCTTGCTCCAGCGGCAAGTTCACAACACATGACTGGCACGATGTCTTCACATCACACCACATGATTGGCTCAATGTATTCACATGTCGAAGTTTTGCCGGGGAAGGGGTGGGATATGTGTAGACAACGGCGTTACAAACTAGCACCATGCATTTCTATGGAGGATTTTTTGAGTGCTGTGTCTCCTCATCAGAAAGTCTCTGGTATACCCACTTAAAAAGCATCACCATCTCAGTATACCCACTTAAAACAGACAAGGATAGGTATTAATATTTGGGGTTGATCACAGTATACCCACTACAGCTAACTAGACTACACCACAGCAGTAAGGTGCATACATTTCACCAGTCTTACCTTGTTCAAATACTTGAATGCTAAATGCTAAAAAACAAAAAGCCAATACAATTCTTAACAATTTTCCCATTTATTTATAATGTGCATTGAAAACACAATATAAAACTAAAATATAATAGACACTTCAGTGGAAATACATTGATATTTTAAACAGAAATCATACATCATCATACACACATTTTTCGTTCAATTAAACAAGTTTTACTTTAACTCTTTCCCCTTTTGTTGATAAGTGAAACCACTTTCACTGCCAGTTTGCGTACATTAAAACAAACACACACACACAGTACACACACACAGCATGTGAGCATATATTTGAGGGTCTTTTACACAACTACATCATACACAATTTTTTCAACAACTATTTTTACAATGGTTTGATTTGGAATGGTCTTTGAAGCCACCGTCTTGCTTCCAGTTAGAAAAGCCTGATTCTAATTTGAAGACTGACGATGGGTCATTTGAAAGCGAAAAAATTACGGAAGGGGTAGCAAAACACTAAAGATGGAATATTCCTACCATTTGAAGTCTTTGTATCAGAAGTCATTGAGTGGCCTCTTCCTATTTCCGTGCTGCATCTTGCGGAATACCAGTTTAGGAGAGGTTGTACAGAACCATCTGCTCTGGAATGGGAAATGTCTGGAGAGAAGAAAATGAAACAAGTTTGAGTAACTTAATTGTTATTAACTTTCATAACCCACTGTCAACCTGGCGTTTCTAAAATTAATGACAAAATATGCTCACTGTAGTGGCAATAGGAAATAGCATCATACCATTAGGAGCAGCTATGCTTGGTGACTGGTGGTTCTGAAGACTGTGGGTTGAAGTCACCAGCGCCATCCCAGTCTGTAGGTGAAACACAAATGCGTGTCACAAAATCCATGCTTGTATTCAGCATGTCGTCTGGCAACTGTAAAACCAGTTATTACTTTAAAGCTTGAGTGAATAGAGTAGAAAATTTAACCAATTTATCTCAATGAAACTCTCCTTGTCCTAACACTTTGAGACAGAATTCATGCGAAGCCCATGAATCAAATAAACTCAGAATAGTGGTTAATAACTTTGCAATGATAGCTCACATTAACTACAAAAACGTAGCGTTAGCTATTAGGCATGTATTCTCATGTTCATGTTAGCAGCTGCCAAACTTTTTCCTCAAGCAAAAAAAATCGAACGTTATTTACATTTGGTAAGGCCGCACTAGCGCATGTAATATTATTAATTTCGGACCCCAAACAAACAGGATGTCCATTTCTCTGCATTTCATATAACACCATTTCAAACACTTCATACATTACCTTACATAAAATCTATCAGCATGCTAACAATGAATAACAATCAAACCTCAACTCAAGTAACCTAACGTTAAGTTAATGTTAACAGTTCACTGCAAGCTTGCTGCTGCTTCGTAATTTAATTGAAAAACTTAACATATTGGGACAGCAACAAATAAACGTCCCTTTCACATAATGATGATCATAACCAACATAGAGATTTGTGACTCACCAAGAAACTTCTGTAGAGGATGAAACGCTGCCATCGGTTCTTCACGTTAGAATTCTAGCTGATACTTTCGTTAGCCAAATGTATCGATTCTTCACGTTAGCTGATACTTCCGTTAGCCAAATGTATCGTTTCTTCACATTAGCAGAGACACATTAGCCAAATGTATTCTTTCCTTTACAGTTCACTGTGTGCTTTAGCTTTCAGGCTTCATAGGTGCATTACTGCCACCAGTTATTTGGGAATGGAATTGCATCTCTGATCGTCGTTCTCAACAAGTTTGACACTTATTGATGATTGACGGTACAGGGGCCAGTCAGGAGCCAATGAAATTTCAGATGGGGCCCGGGCCCCTGTGGCCCCGCCCCTGGCTGCCAGGGAGCACAATTATGTGCTAAATAGGCACGGTGAAGAAGTGGTTGAAGTACGCTCCGGAGAGAGATGGAGGCGTAGGGAGGCGAAGCAGGCCAGCGCAAGATCAGGTAGATCAGCTAGTCGAGCTTTTTAGAAATCTCCTTAGGCGTATTGCTGGACATATTTTGTAGCCTACCAAATGTTAATGTTTCTCTTTCTTTTCAGGGGCCTTCATGACAAAACAAGACAGGGAACAAAAAATAAACCTACATGGATCCGATGAAACATAAATAAACGAAAATGTGTTTTATAAGATGTTCTGTGTGTTCATTAGTAGGCCTAGCTAGATCTGGCACTCTGCCTTGAAGGAGATAAAGTAAAATGTCTTTGTTATCCTATTGTAAGAGTCATTTCATGATGTCCTGTTGTAGATAAAACAGGAAGTGAAACTGAATGAATCAATCGACCAAAATTCGACCATAATCGCTAGTTGAATAAAGGTTGAAGGGGGGTCGATTCGCTGTCACCAGTCACCCCCTTTTCAACGTTGATTCGACGTGGAACAGTATGAGCAAATTGCCGTCGAATCGACGACAGGTGTTACATGGCAACTGGCTCTCATGTTAACTGGCTACGTTGGTGACGTTTCACGAGTGATGACGTTTCTTTGACAGATGTGGCCGCTTGCAGATTTATCACTTTCTGATGGAAACTGGAGACGAACAAATACAACTATGCATGACATATTTAATTGTCAAAATTGTCTGTAGTACGCTACATGTGTAGCGGGTGTGTACTCTCACTCTTGCGTTGTGTTATATAGACAACGAGGCGTTGACTCTCTCTGGCTACCACAGCCGTTAATTCTGATAGAACAAATGTCTCACAGTCACACACATTTGCCATAGAGAGCTCCAGCACGAGAACAGGCTACTGCAGACTGGTTAACAGTATTTACACAAGACATGAACAAAAGTATGAATCACGAAAATAGACAACTGTACCTGATAGAACAAATGTCTCACAGTCACACACATTTGCCATAGAGAGCTCCAGCTAGCAAAACGAAAACAGAAATGATTCAGTTCACGGTTCGTAAAGTATTACAAAAGTTAAGCTATCGAGCTAGGTTCTAACCAGACTAGCAAGCTAGCACAACGTGGCGAACTATTTCACTTTAAAGCTAAACCAAAAGAAACAAAACAAAATGGTCTCTAATATAAAAATAGAGACCTCCTGTGTGGATTTACTACATGCATACTAGCATATTATTACACTGGACACATTTATTTACGCTATAACAGCGGAGCTCAATATATGCAACTCACCACGAGAACAGGCTACTGCAGACTGGTGATTGTGTGTAAGAACTCACCCTAAACGTCAGCAGAATAGCACCAATAGATGGCGCTCGTGTTACATGAAAAGCCTGTCTCATAGAGAAATTACTAGCTAAATGAAAAGTTACATTTTAATGGCAAGTGGAATTATTTACTCCGCTACACATGCACTGGACCATAAATATGCCACCAAAAAAATAAATACCTAAACAGCCTAATAATAACTCGACGTAGGTATCGAACCTGCTTCCTACATGAAACCTCATACATGATAACCAATCATTTACGCACTTGCGCCACGAACCAGCTGATAAGTTATAGTGAAATTTACTTACTCTATAAAATTAGAAGAAGTCTGCTAATGAGTGTAGCAAGTTAACACGGCTGATGGTGTTGTCTTGCTACAGCAGTTGCCCAAGCCAGTAGGTCTTCAAAGTAGCATGGTTAAGTTTTCAAACATTTCACTGACTGACTGGTCATGCTCTCTGTGGCCACCTAGTATCTGTAGCCTAAATTGAGGAAGCATTGCTGGTCTAAAAATAAATAAATAATAATAAAAAAAAAAGTGTGATGGGGAGGATTGAACCCATGTCGACTGCGTGAAAAAGCAATAATTAAGCATTAACCTGTTGCGCCACAGGAGAAGCACCAAATGTGAGAATTAGGAAATAAAGTATCAAAAAAACATCAAACCCATGTTTACATGTCAACAACATTAACGTTAATAGCCTATAAGCCTAAGAGTTTTGACTCTCCCTGTGCGCAAATTTTGTGTAAAATATGGACACGTTATAGACTTCTCCTGCCCATTGCAGTGTGCGTTTCAATGCCTGTGTTTCATGAACTGAATTCTTAAAATAATAGGCTGGACAAAAGGATACACAATTAGGCAACACATTTGTATTTGATTTATTTGCTGTCGTTCACGTGGCTCTACAGACACTTCAGGTAGGGGCGGCCACAGCCTAACCTCAGTGAAACGTTTGTAAAACTTAACCATGATGCTTTGAAGGCCTACTAAATGGCTTGGGCAACGGTAGCATGATAACATGGTAGCCTGAAAACATGAACAGCTATGTTAACTTGTTACAATTATAATAACGTTAGCTGACTTCTTTTAATCATACAACTAAAGTCAGAAATGTGCAGTGCATATTGATAGATAAAATATTATACTAAATCAAATAATATTTAATTATATTAAATGATGCAAGTTAAAAGGCAGAAGTGAATCTATGACATTAAAATTAGGAGTTTATTTACAAAATATATCAGTGAGAAAAATCTGTTGACAGTCCCTCCAGCCAAAATCATATCAAAATAGAATATTCAAAATATTCACAGTATACAATAAAAGATGGCAAGTTATACCTCTATTCAGAGGCAAAGTAACATTATTTGAAAATTAGGTTTTGGGTCTAGACATTATTTCACAATAAATCAATATAAAAGTTTCACTAAATAACCTGTTAAAAGTCCAGTTACAATTAAAAACATGTAAAAACGCATGATAAAACATGTACATTTTTTCTGTTATCAAATACATTTTGTGTGCATGTTTTGCATTGGGAATCATTACATTCCTCTCGAATCCACATTAGACATTAAGGCTGTCCCATCATGCAGGCCTTCTATATTTGAGAACGTGAATTTGTGTGACCTTGTGTGCGTTTGTGGTAGTGTGCTACGTTGCGCATGGTGACAAAGGTGAGGTACGTTCCTGCTGCGTAGAGAATAGCTGTGATGAGTCCGAACAGGGCCACAGCCGCATCACCCCCGCCGACATTGCAGTTCATATAGGTTAAGCCACGCCCTGCGTAGAGCCGCTCACGACGCTGACACACATCCGTCGCATTGACTTTGATCACAAAGTGCAGGTACAGCCCCACGGCTACCACATAGGCTACACCCCCTATGAGCTGGAATAGAAACTGGCTAACCAGCAGCTTCTTCCCCAGTAGGTAGGCGGGCTTTGACCCCGAGACCACAAACAGGAGGGAGAGGACACCCATGGTGAGGCTGAAGGCCACGCCCCCATACACTCCAGGTGCGCGCATTTGGCTGAACTGCATGTCGAGGTCGCGGACCTGCTGAAGCTCTGTGCCCTGAAAGGGGATCTGGGCGTCGATGCTGAAGCCGCCTCCGGACAGGCCCGCTGAAGAGAAGCCGGACATGGAGAGGTGCGCGGCCACAACACACACCAGGACCAGCGCATTAGTCAGGACGGCACAGATCAGCACTATACCTGCAAGACACACAAACAAGCAAAACACACAAGGATGTAAGTCCATACACTGTAGATCAACATAATAAAACACAACTTAGCACTTGATTTTTCCCATTTTGAAAATCAAACAATACACACATACACACACAAAGTACTTGACCCAAGTTGTAAAATTATCTTTTGCCAGTCTTACGGCTGCTAGCATGGCCAAGATGTGCCGCTCCTCGCCCTGATCCAGGGGTCTGGGTTAATCTCTTTCCAATGATTAACTAAAATCTGTGTGAGCAGTCAGAAAGACTGTGTCTAGAAAATATGAGTGGAGAATAAGTGGACAATATGTATATAATGAGGCACAAAGGTTTTGCTAATGAAGAGCCTGCTTGTGGGCTTCTTCCATTACCAATTTGAGAGGACCCCTCTTATGAGATGCTTGTGATATTAAAGGTAAAGTCAGCGATTTGTTTGTGTTTATATTTATTTTTTATTAGCAGACGCTTTTGTCCAAAATATCATACATTACATTTGAACCAAGGACCAAAGGAAACACGCCAGAGAGGTAGCTCACCCCTACCTTCAGTATTCCTAAACAGACAGCTCACCCCCACCTTCAGTATTCCCAGAGAAACTCCACAAAAAGTTCAGTTTTTGTTAGGGGGTGCCCCTACCCTGGAAATCCAGAGTTCTCACGAGAGCTAAATTTTAATTTGCTCAGCGAGTGACTCTGGCGACCAGTAATGATGCTCATTACTTATGCCCATGTAACCGAGCTGCACCAATCACAATGGTGTATGATATAGGTGGGCCAGAGGCGAGCTAAACAGATGACAACAGCGCTGCGATGTCGATGTCCGGAAACATTGGTCGTAGTGTTATCGAATTGCGTTGACGTCCGGAATCGGTCAGTAAACATTGGTCTTAGTGTTATCCAATTGTGTGCAGTGATATTTTCAAACGCATGCTTGTTGCAGCCCCTCAAGTTGGGCCATTTTCATTACTCGTAGCCAGACCCTTAATCTTTCGGATTGGGTCTGGTCCTCCAGGCTAGGCTGCTCCTACTTTGTTTCTTTCCCGTTTTCGGAGCCTGCGTTGCCTACAGAGATCGTTTTTTACAGTGTACTCACGGAATGGGCGGCTAGCGGTCCTGAAGAAATGATTGCTGAATGTGACAAAACATTTAGGCTTGAAATTGCGTAAAATCGCTGACTGCACCTTTAATTTCACATACATTCCTTCAAGGCAAAAATCCTTCAAGATTTGACAGGTTAAAAAAAATGTTTACATTCGTGGTGGTCGTAATCCTTTTCTAATCAAATCTGGCGATGGAACACCCTTTTTGCTTTTCTGGATGACTGTATGTCCATGTCTGTGTGATGTCAACCAAGGAAGACTAAAAGGCCTTTCATACTCGATGAAAACATTGCAGCTCATAGTAGTGCCTACAACAATAGGCCGGCTTTGTGTCAGGGCATAACACTGTTCACAACTCAGTGAGCATTTGATAATATGCATACATTACTGAGGCAAAGCTTAGCTGTGAAACCAGTTTGACGAGATGAACTGTCAGGGATGGACTCAGGTGCAGAATCAGGGGAAGTGGCCGGACAAGTGAAACTTATTCAGTACAGAATCATAAAACCATTCTTTTAATATGGCAATTATTTACAAACATGTCTTCCTAATAATTTAAATATGTTATTTTTTAGATTTCATTTTTTTTTGGGGGGGGGGGGGGTGTTAAGACCTTAGAAATGGCAGTATCCTCAACCATCTATGCTACACTGGTGTCAAAACACAACAGTCTTTGGCATCATTGCCTAAATCACTCAATCACAACTCACTGGTCATTTGGATTCTTCTCAGTTGAATATTTTTAACTATTTACACTTGAATACTTTGATAGGTAAAAACACAGATAAAGCGTCTTACCTCTCCTCGAACATATGTTAGTGCACTTGGATCCATGGTGCTCTTCTTGAGGTGTGGATCTGTGTGTTTGTCTCAGAGGTGGTGGTGAGCGGTCATAGTAGGGAGGCTGTGATGAACTGAGAATTTGTGGAGGGCCAGGAGAGGAAGGAAGACCATGTGCATAAGGTAAGAGCAAGAAAATTGGTGTCAGACTGAAATATAAGCAATGTTGATGCTTCCAAAATATAGTTACTCAACTGACAAACTGAAAAATAATTTGTTTGCATTTACACTATAGACTATAACATATTACAGTATATATATATATATATATATATACACACAGTATTACTGTATGCAATCCCCACATAAATTCCACAGAATAGGCTACCACTCCTGTAATGACAGAGCATCATTTAAACACACACGCACGAACACACCGCTGAATCTTTCTTTGATGATAACGCACCTGTCGCTAGGTGGTGGTCTGTCTTCATAGTAGTCCCTCCTGCCTCGACCCTCTCGGTTGTCTCGGGGTACTCCTCCGGTGCGCTCACCGTTACGCTCACGGTCCCTTTGCCCCCGGTGAGTCCTGGGTGGATGGCTCATGTCTTAATTATGGAAAGTCAAATTAGACAAGTGCTCACGTGACAGAAACTGAGGTTCAGTTTCCTTATTTTTGTGGCAGTTTCAGGTTGTTCAGTCGGAATCCTGTTATAGGCTACTACATTTACAATCAGTCCATCAACAAAATAACAAGCAAGCGAAGCATAGTAGCCTCACCCAAACATGATAACGAACAAAATCACTGGGTGCAGTGTCTAGTAGGCTAAACTACGACAAAACAAATGTTGCTATCATGCTTTTGTTAAAAAAAACAAGTCACGCTAGGCCATCACCACTAGTATAGGTAATACTTGCCAGAATCGCCAAGATATCAACGGGCTGTTTATTTAGCCTATTATTGGCCTGATACAGTTGTGATAAATGTTTCAGGTTTAAAGAATAGTCATACAACTTCACTTACTCTTATCTCTGTGGACATTGGTTTCAGAATGTTGATAAGACTTTCTTCTGTGCTTTGCTGTTTCCGCGTTTTGACTGACCTCAGTCTCGCGATTACCTGCTCCACCTAAGGAGGCGGAGTCCAGGTGCTTTGAGAGAGGAGCGGCGGACGTTTGATTACGCAGTCCGCAATCTCTGGTTTCGGTAGAGAGTCCTATTCGAGCTGAAGATCTCTTAAGTGGGCAGTGTGAGGCGGAGGCTTTGTTTGTTGCCACTGGCGCTGTGGTCGAGGGGAGGCGGACTTCTGTGTTGATTTCGGGGATGCGTCTCCTGCGTAAACCGGCTGGGCACCAATTCATTGGCGGGAAGCCGGGAGGAATGTGGCTGCGACAGATAAATGAGGCTATTTAAATGCAAGTCAGTTGGCGCTGGTTCAAGACAGGCCGTGCACATTTTTAACCCCCATGTTCCACTCGCGCCCTGTTGTGCACATGCTCAAAGACGTATTCATAATGGCTACACAAAGCTACCACTGCTTCACTTATTATTTTGCTCTCATGTGCCCAGTGTTAAGTTCAGTCACCACTCCTGGACTTATTTTATGGCAAAGTACGTTGTCATGATTTTGACAAGTTAAACACATGAAACTGTTCATGACCAGATGAGTCTAGTTATAGACTTAAGTGTTCAGTCTGTGGAACACAGCTCTGGTAGCCAGACGAGCCAATTACATTTGCTTCCGTTAGGGTGCGTCTAGATTTCTAGGCTACAACCTATGGTATTGGCAAATCCATGATGGTTAAATCAAGCGCTAATTGGTTAATTGATGCGTTCCATTGAATGGCAGCCTCCTCTACTTCACAAGTGTCATAAGAGGCAATGTTCTCCGGCTGGTATTTGATTGCTAGTAAAACGGTATTGGGTGAAGTTGTTTTTTCGCCTGCACACTCCTCTTACAGGAGAAGAGGCCTGTCTGCGCAAAAGAAAGCAGCGAAACCGCGTGTAGAAAATGGATAATGGCTTTGAGGATCTCGAGCTGCGTGAAGCACAGAGAGAGTACCTGGACTTCCTTGACGATGATGTATGTAATCTGTTGTTTTTACTTTTGTTTTGCCCACATCGAGACATAGCCTACGACAGATATGCCAAAGTCAAGGATCCGGCCCGCGAATGAATTATCTACGGCTCCGGGATGATATTTGATTAGTATTAGAACGGACCGGCCAGCAGGCCACAGCCACCGGCTGCTGTTTTGCGCATCAATACTCCATTCCCCACAATGCAACGGTAGCCCACGAACTCACTGCGGCGTCGCAAGTGGGCCTCGGCTTCATTATGCATCAGTATTCAGTAAGGGCAGATGTCAACTTTCAGCTACCCCCCTCCCCAGTGTTGTGCCTGAACGCGTTCATTGAACGAAAGTACCTTGTTCATATGTATTTTGAGCGAACGTGAACTGAACGTACTGTATTAGGCTACTACTGCCTGATGAACGTTACTGTGAACTCGTTCATTCTGGTGTCTGTGAACGGCACGCTCTTTCCGTTTAACTTCGTTGAATAGGGTGCCAGATTTCTACAGAACCTTCCACGCGAAAACTCGGCTAAAACACACCGTAAAAAGGCCTTAATATGGCACCATGCAGGTCACCATTTGTCAAACTATGGGTCGCGTCCGCAATGTGGACAATGGTCTGCAGAGTGAAATTATTCCCGGGCCATCGTCTGATAATTTGCTGCGCAATTGGTCAAGGAGCCGCGGACAGAAAAAGAAAACAAAACATTTCTGCAATTAGTAGGAAATACTTGTTAATTTGGTCTCATCAAACATAGAGGCATAGAATTAAGTCGTGGTATGAGCGTTTATTCAATGAATGCGTGTGCACGTTGGTAGCAAAGCTAAGCTTCAACCTATTGGAAGGCTAATTATGAAACGACATTTAATATAACGACGTGGATTTATGCAACTTCCATTAAAAAAAAAAAACAGAGCACGGACTATATAAAACACTGTTTGGCATTAAGTATTAAAGTCAGCCAAAAGCTATTAATTAGTCTTAGTTAAAGATGGTTAAAGATCTCCAGATCAGTGATGTACCCATGATCTGATCCGCCATTTACCATTCACACAAGCTGGTATTGTGTCTCCCGAATCCTTACATTCAGGCATTCAAATTAAATGTAATTAAATGGCATATAAACATTCTATCGGTGTATGATGCTTGCATGAGGGAAACATCCCAAAACAACGGCACCCATATAACTGCTGTTGTTTTGAGAAGTATTTCTCATGCAAGCATCATGCAACAATGCAAAAACAATGAAACTATTGTAGGCCTAATTATATTTTACATTAGTAAAGCAGTACTCTGATGTGCATGTTTTCACAAACTTTTGTGAACAATCTTAGCACTTTAAACATTTACTGTTTTGAAGTGCATGTATAGCAATATAGTATAAAAATAATAATAATTGTGATATCATTATGATAATTTGATAGGGGGTTGGAGAAGGGGGTGGGTTCATGTAGGTGGGCCCTATGACCCCAAAGTATGCCTTGACTGGGCCTCAGGTCAAAGAAGTTTGAGAGAGACTGATGTAGACGACAAAGCAGCAAGGAGGCGTCATATGATCATTTAAACAAGTTTTATGACTAGGTCGGTGAGGATGGGAAAAATTGTACATTTGTGCAAACTTTGCCCGCACTTCAGTCACAGTCATTATTCATTTAATCATTAAATAAAATACAGTACACGTCTTGGTTCAATAGGTTACGTGCAGTCATTTTAATATGTTTTAATAAACATTTGAACCAGTCCGGCCCTCGGCTTGTAGCAAATTTGTTTTTTTGTCCCTCTAATGTATTTGACTTTGACATCCCTGGCCTACGACATGTAAAATGGGTTAATCCATAGGGTTGTTTGTGTGTCAGTGTCAGCCTTAAACGCAAAGCTATGCTCTGTGTTGTTCCTTAGCAAGACCAAGGAGTGTATCATGAGAAGGTCCGCAATATGGTGGCAGAGGGCCAATGCAGACTTCTCGTCAACATAAATGACCTGCGCCGCAGGAACGAGAAACGGGCCAAAGAGTGAGTTGTCCTTGTTTTAAATGCGTCTCGTATCGTATCGTGTGAACAGGTACAAGGCCATTTCTACACTTTAATCAATATGAGTGTCAAGAAGATATCTGCAAGAATGCAAGCTGTAATTCAACAAGTGATGCAGCGTCAGAGTAAGATATTATACATATTTCTAGGAGCAAATATTGCAATGTGTTTGTTCAATGTGTTTAACCTTTATGTAAAATGTAAATCAGGTTTCTCGGCCAAGTATACTTGCGTATACAAGAAATTTGGTCTCTGCATTTATCCCATCCGTGAATTAGTGAGCACACAGTGAACACACCGTGAGGTGAAGCACACTAACCCGGAGCAGTGAGCTGCCTTGCTACAGCGGCGCTCGGGGAGCAGTGAGGGGTTAGGTGTCTTGCTCAAGGGCACTTCAGTCGTTCTGATCAAACCAGCAACCCTCAGGTTACAAGCAGTAGGCTGCCCCATGCCATTATTGTCATGCCATTGCCTCTTGTATACTCTCCCCTCATCATTACACTATTACCTTCTTCCCACTGGTGCATATGCTCAATCACCACTACCAGACACTTTTTTTTTTTTTTTCTGTGATGAGGATAAAGTCGCCGTTGGTTTAGAATTAATGTAGTGGTGTTTTAGAGTTAAAAGCAAAATTATTTGAGTTGCAAGGACCTACCCCTTTTAGCAGCAGCCTCAAGTTGAGTGTACTGTAGAAACAATGAATGTTAACCAAAAACGAGATTAGTTTAGACTAACTGATGTTTTCTCTTTGTGTGCCATGTCTTTAATTTTCATATGTCTTCATTATGGCCTTCATTCGCTTGTGTGATGTTCTATTGTAATTCACTTTTTTCCTGCTTACTCCTCTTCCTCTTCTCATGCATTTTGTCTTATAGCTGTCCCTTCCCTCTTTCTCTCCGCCAGCTCCTGTCTCTTACTAACCCCCAACCCCCTTCTGTGTCCATGCAGGTTACTAAAGAACGCCTTCTCTGAGCTGGTGGCGTTCCAGCGTGCGCTGAAGGATTTAGTTTCCTCAATAGACGCCACATTCTCTAAACAGTATGAAGAGTTCCATGTAGGCTTTGAAGGCAGCTTTGGCAACAAACACGTGACCCCTCGCTCCCTCAGTGCTCGTTTCCTAGGCAACCTTGTGTGTGTAGAGGGTATTGTCACCAAGTGTAAGAGTTCACCATTGATACTAACATTTATTTTATGAATATAGTTTATAATAAATAAACAGGTGACAGAAATAAGCCTGCATGGTTATAGAGGTGTGTGTGTGTGTGTCTGTCTGTCTGTCTGTCAGGCTCTCTTGTCAGACCCAAGATCATGCGCAGTGTCCACTACTGTCCAGCCACCAAGAAGACCTTAGAGAGAAAGTACACAGACCTCACCTCATTGGATGCCTTCCCCTCCAGTTCCATCTATCCCACTAAGGTGAAGTGTGTGTCCGTGTCCACATCTGCTGTTTTGTTGTCGACAAATTGGAAAATGATCTATCAAGTGTGAAAGATCACCACACATTGGTGTATTAACTGATTATTTTATTGGCGTTAACAGCGTGTTTCGCTGTAGCCTTGTCAGGTTCACTCTGGAAAATAACCTGATTGCCTTACTGAACTTTACTGATAAAAAGGACTTGATTGCAGACTAATCAGCTTTCTGATGTGTAATTATTGTTTATAGGATCCCAATTAGATGGGGCATAAGTCAATTTCAATTTATTGTGCTTATAGACCGCCAAAACATTACACATGTATCATGGCGCTTTACAGAATGTAGGCAATCAGAGAAAAAGAAAAGAAAGAGAGAGGCCCATGGGTAACAGGGGCGAAGAAAAACTCCCTAGAATTGGAGATGCATATAGGAAGAAACCTCGAGCAGATCCACGACTCAAGGGCCTGACCCATCTGCCTAGGGTCAATACAGGACAGTAAGGTCTGTATACATGACAAATGCATATGATGATCAGGTGTAGAGAATAAGACATGGTGTTAAAAGCACTTGAGCTGAAAGAGGTGGGGTGATTGCGTATCCAGTTTGATAATTCATTAATCCTGATTTAGTGACAGTTCAAATAGTCCAGCGTTGAATTTGTCCAGGGCAAGGGAGTTGTCAAGGGGCATGTGGTGGGTCGGCAGACGGGCCAGGAATCCGGGCAGAGTTGTCATAGGCAGGTGATGGGTCGCTAGGCTGTACGGGCCAGGAATCCAGGACAGTAATAGGGCAGTCGAGGATGGGACTTCAGGTGAGATGGGTGAGAGGAGGGCCAACACATGGCTGGTTGATGACTGGTGATGATGTACCTCACAAGTGAGGCACAGTAACGGCTCCCACACACAGCTGCGTTCCGTCAACGCATTCCAGTGGGTGTTCCCTATGCAATGACTTGAAGTAAAACCATAATGTGATTGGTTGGTGCCGTCCGTAGATTGGCTTGATTGGCCGGTGCCGTCTGTCGGTGCAGCAACAGCTGAACTCCTCAACGCGAGCAGCGGGAGAAACGCGACGCGACAGACCCCACAATTCAGTTCGGCAACGGATCACGTGAGCCCATTTAAAGTGAATGGGATGCGTCTCCAGCAACACGATGCACGCAGCTGTGTGTGGGAGCCTTAAGGGGAAAGAAAGAGATGTAGAGTGGGTTAGTATTACTGAAAATCAAAATGGTTAATGTCAATAAGTAATCAGTGGTACTATATATTGTTACAGTATAATATAGTGAGAATAGGCAAGAGAGGGAGAGTTGAGAGAGAGCGGAGAGGGGGGGAGGGGGTTGTACGGTGTGACGCATGAAAAGTCCATGACGGCACTATGCTATAGCAGCATAACTAAGGCATGGTGAGGGGTAGTCGACACCAGCGCAGGTATGGTCAGTGACCACCATCGCACGCGCTACTGGGGTGCCAGTCACACGAGGACTCGGCAGGGTGGTCCGTTCCAAAAATCCCTGAGGTGGGTGAAGTTCCACACCGCACCATACCTAACTATGGGAGGCAGTAAAGCGGTATGTTTCAAGTCTAGACTTAAAAATATAGAGGGTGTCTGCTAGTCGAATTGAGGAAGGGAGATTATTCCAGAGGAGGGGTGCGTGATAGCTGAAAGCTCTGCCTCCTACTGTAGTTTTTGAGATTCTTGGAATTAGAAGAAGGCCAGTATTCTGTGATCGTAGCGGTCTGGGTGGGTTATAATGGACTAGGAGATCTTTAATATATTCTGGTGCCTGGCCATTAATGGCTTTGTATGTTAGAAGTAATATTTTGAAGTCAGTGCGACTTTTAACAGGCAGCCAGTGTAGAGATGCCAGGATAGGGGAAATATGTTCATATTTTTTTAGTTCTAGTAAGTGTGCGAGCAGCTGCATTTTGTATAAGCTGTAAGCTCTTTAGACAGGTGTTATTGCAGCCAGCGTATAGAGCATTGCAATAATCAATCCTTGAGGTGACACAAGCATGAATTAATTTCTCAGCGTCTGGTAAGGATAAAGACTTCCTTATCTTTGAAATGTTCTTTAAATGATAAAATGAAGTTTTGGTAATCTGTTTTATGTGATTACTTAGTGATAGGTCTTGGTCAATTGTAACTCGTAGATTTTTAACACTTGTGGATGAGGATGGTCGAAGATCAGTAAATGTAGCCTGTGATGAGGATAGGATATCCCTCATCTTTTTAGGACCTAAAACCATGACTTCTGTTTTATCGGAGTTCAAAAGCAGGAAATTATTTGTCATCCATGTCTTTATGTCTCTTATACATGTGTCAAGTTTGGTTAACAGAGTTAATTCGTCAGGTTTTATAGTTGTATAGTTGTGTATCGTCTGCATAAGAATGAAATTTAATGCCAAGTTTCCTAATTTCTGAGCCTAGAGGAAGCATATAGAGAGAAAATAACAGGGGCCCTAGTACTGAGCCTTGAGGCACCCCATATTTTACCATAGTCTGGGTAGACGGTTTATTGTGAACCTGTACAAATTGTCTGCGGTTAGAAAGGTATGATCTAAACCAAGCGAGTGCTGAGTCTTTAATGCCTATCGAATGTTCAAGCCTGTGGAGTAGTATGTTGTGGTCTATGGTGTCAAAGGCAGCACTGAGGTCCAGGAGGACCAATATTGATATATGTCCATTATCGGCAGCGATGAGGAGGTCATTAAAAACTTTAACTAAGGCTGATTCAGTACTGTGGTGTGCTCTGAAACCAGACTGATATAATTTATTCATATGCAAGAAGTCCCAGCTATTCTTCCTGGGATCCGACGGTACAATAAGATAATTAGGTTAAAAGCTCACATTCACAAAAGTGTGTGTGTGTGTGTGTGTGTAGGATGAAGAGAATAACCCTCTGGAAACGGAGTTTGGCCTGTGTCGGTATAAGGACCACCAGACACTCACCGTGCAGGAGATGCCTGAGAAGGCCCCCGCTGGTCAGCTTCCTCGTTCGGTCGACATCATCGTCAATGACGACCTGGTGGACAAAGTGAAGCCTGGGGACCGTGTGCAGCTGGTGGGAGTCTACCGCTGCCTGCCGGCCAAACAGGGCGGCTTCACCTCTGGCACCTTCAGGTCAGAGGTCAAAGGTGGTGGGGCTGGTGGTGGATGCAGGGTGCGTCTGTAAATTCAATCTGGCACTCTGAACATGAAATGGTGCTCTGCAGTTTAAAAAAGGTTGTTCTAAAAGAAAGTGTTCCAATCTCCCTATGAATTAGTGGTACAGGTTTCTCAAGAATCCAAAGTGACATGAAGACAAACAGTGGGTTGAAACGGGTGTTTTATGTTCCATTAAAGGGCCTTGACAACACTGAGGATGAATAACTCTATGTAACAGATTTTGTCTAATTATGGTCTATAATTTCGTAAATAATTCTGCAGCCTGGGTTTGTTAGACTGCTGTCATGCTCTGCCTCCCTGTTGCCCCCTGCAGTGGCAAGAGTGTGTCCTGAATGCTCCGAGAGTGTGATGCTCTGAATAAACACACAGCACTTCCAACAGTAGCACATGTAGTGCAGTAGTGCATTTACAAATTGTTTCAAAGTACCACAGTGTACTCTATTGAACTATATTGTTTCCCAATGGCTTTTTAGTAGTTTTCAGTTTAGTCTGCTAGATCATAGGCACTTCTTCCTTAGGCCCTTTCAATTAAAAACAAGTTGAAATTAAACTGAGCAATTCTTCTGTTGGAACAACATAAACTTGATATTTACAGTGATGCATGAAAATGCACTGTACTGTTCTTCCTAGGCTTCTTCTAACGCAATTAATGCAGCTTCAACCGCTTAATGTAGAAACTTTGTCGCGTATATCTTACTTAGGACACCCGGGCAATGTATTTTTCAGCTTTGTAACTTTTATACTTTAATACAATATTTCACTGTTAAACGATTTAACCCTTTAAACTACTGAACTTTTTAACTGTTCAGCCATTGTAACTGTTACTTGTCATCAACTATGACTCCTACCCACTGTAGTTAGTTAGCATGGTTAGCATAGTTAGCATTGCTAGCATTGCTAACATTGTTACTTAGCTAATCATTTTTAGCAGTTTTGTTAAAAATGTTAACAATGTTAGCAATGCTAACCATGTTAGCAATGCTAACATGTTAACTATGTTAATCAAAACTGCTAAAAATGATTAGCTAAGTTGGCTAAGTAACATGGTTAGCTTAGTTAGCATGCTAGTATGTTAGCATGCTAGTTAACATAACTACTAAAAATGATTAGCTAAGTTAGCTAAGTCATATGGTTAACATGTTAGTTAGCATAGTTAGCATAACTGTTAAAAATGATTAGCTAGGTTAGCTAAGTAACATGGTTAGCATAGTTGGCACGCTAGCATGTTAGCATGCTTGTTGGCATAACTGTTAAAAATGATTAGCTAAGATGGCTAAGTCACATGGTTAGCATAGTTAACATGTTAGTTAGCATAGCTAACCTAACTAATCATTTTTAGTAGTTAAGTCACATGGTTAACATAGTTAACATTTTAACATTGTTAAACATTAGCGCCATTCCAACTGTCAGTTATCGTCAACTATCTACCTAAATAATTTAACCATTTAACCAAAATAAAACCATTTAAAGTATCCACCTATTTAACTGTTCAGTCATTCCAACTATATTAAACCTCATCTACTTAGCAACCAATATAGTTTGTTTTTACTCTGTATGATGTTTTACATCATATTTTTGCATTTTCATGCACTGTATTTCCTTCAGGAAATGTTTTTCTAGTTGATAACTGATGTTTTGGCAGCTGATGGTTTTAGTCCATTTGGTTGTTCAAGGTTACTTCTACTTTGATTCTGTTCTTATCAGATATTTGTACCCAACAGAACCATTCTCCTGGTGAACAACATTAAGTTGATGAGTAAGGAGATAGTCCCCACCTTCTCAGCAGATGACATTAGTAAGATCAAAAAGTTCTGCAAAGCCCACTCTAAGGTGAGAGACACTCCCTGCTGCTTCGTACTTACACATGCTTGAGTAGGCACAGCATCTTGTAGTCATGTGTCTTGATTTGTGTGTGGTGTAAAATATGTGATGCTGAGGATTTGTTCCTTTTCTCTGTGGATGTGCAGGATGTGTTTGAGCGCCTTAGCATTTCCCTAGCCCCCAGCATCCACGGTCATGAGTATATTAAGAAAGCTATCCTCTGCCTGTTGCTGGGAGGCAATGAGACCATCCTGGAAAATGGCACTCGCATCCGTGGAGATATCAATATCCTACTAATAGGTGGGCTGGGTTTTTCAACGTCAAGAAGTATCTGTGCGTAATTCGACTGTTGTAGAAAGGAATGGCTTATCTTTAATGCAGTATCTACATTGGCCATTATCACCAACCATTCATCCAATGTTCCAAAGGCACATTCTGCTAATTTGATATCAGAGAAAACATTGGAGAACCCCTTTGCAATTATGTAGGCATAATGTAATCTGAAAACTGCTGCCCTGATTAAAAAAACAACGCAACTGATTTCAGCTGGTATTCTGTCTATAATTGAGTGGAATGTAAATTTGTGGCCCCAACTTTTTACTGGCAGTGTATGTATTATTGATACCTGTACCTTTGGATTGGATTTGCATAGTTGGGGCACTCTTTTGTTGGCAGGCGATCCCTCAGTTGCTAAGTCACAGCTTCTGCGCTATGTGCTGTTCACGGCACCGAGGGCGATCCCCACAACTGGACGAGGCTCATCCGGAGTGGGTTTGACCGCAGCAGTGACCACTGATCAGGAGACCGGTAGGAGACACCCCTTACCTCGCACGCATATTCACACTTGTTCCTAATTGGGTCCTGAGACCATGTACTGAGTTTGGTGGTGTTATGCGAAAGCCTTGCTGAGATTACTTCACTTTTCGCCGCCAAACTTGATTGGTCGTGACAGGCGACAGGTTTTGAATATGGCTCCAAGAAGCAATGCGTTTATGAGTCATGGTCTGGCGATCATCTGCGTCAAGTTTCGTGAAAATCGGATAAACTTTGACCTTTGAGAACTTTTAGGTGTTTTTGATTAAATCCAATATGGCAGCCTGATCAATTACATTGACATCACAAATTCACATCTGTCATCCTTAGGACCTCCCACAGTATTAACAGACACCACTAGTACGTTTTAATTCCAAACACATCACCTGTTACAGGCCAAAATGTAATTTTCTAAATTATAGCGCCACCTATGGGTCGTCATGAAATTAATTGAGCCTCCTCCTAATTGGGTCTTGAGATCATGTTATGAGTTTGGTGTTGATACGCGAAAGCCTTACTGAGATCACTTCACTTCCTGTTTGGCGGCTTCTCCGCCAACTTTGATTGGTCTTGACTGGTGACCAGTTTTGAGTATTTCATCAAAAACACTTAAAAGTTGTTTTTGATGAAATACTCAAAAGGGAATTGTCGATACGAGAAAGTGTCGCAAATTATAGCACCCCTAGTGGTCAAAGGTTGCAAAATTGATTGTGCATCCTCAGGATGTGGTCACAAGTCCACATACCAAGTTTGATGTCTATACGAGACAGTGTTGATAATTATAGCACCCCTAGTGGTCAAGTCACCAAATTTATTGTGCATCCTCAGGTTGTAGTCACGAGTCCACATACAAAGTTTGGTGTTGATACGAGAAAGTTTTGCAAATTATAGCACCCCTACTGGTCAAAGGTTGCTAAAATTATTGTCTGTCCTCAGGATGAGGTCCCAAGTCCATATACTAAGTTTGGTTTCAATATGTGAAAGCATTGCTGAAATATGAACCCACTTCTTGTGATTATACGCCACCTATAGGTCAAGTCATCACATTTATTGAGCCTCCTCCTAATTGGGTCCTGAGACCATGTACTGAGTTTGGTGTTGATACGCGAAAGCCTTGCTGAGATCACTTCACTTCCTGTTTGGCGGCTTCATGAAATGCGTTGCTAGACTGTTCATACACATTTTAACGGGCCAAGTTGAAGAGCTACTGTCTGTATTGTTTGTGCAAATAATACAACAAATAATATTACACAACATAAATTGTCACTAGGCTATGCTGGCGACCCAAATAAAGTCTACTTTGGGAACCAATGGCTTACAGTATCAAGCGGACTTAAGCTGCCACCTCTTGGAGAAAAGTTAATAGTTTTGCATATCGGTAGTAATACATTTCACGCAGCTGTGTGAATCACGGAAAGCGACACTTCTAAATGGAACCCAACCCACTGTACAGTAGCTCAATGTCTGTGGCTAAAGCAGCCATAATGAAAGCGTTATCATTGTTTGGATACTTCACACACGTGTTTTTTAATCGCATAGACTACTACTACCAAGCTGGAATCAAAGCACATCGACTCCCCTCTCACACCCTAAACACGCACTTCGAACAAACAAAAAACGTCTCAGTCTCACGTTATAGCCATAGGCAAAACTGTATTGGACCGGTGTAACGTTGGTACTAAATCATCCATCGCAAAGAATGATTTTTGTAGCACGTGCAACAAATATGTGTAGGTACAGCCCTGCCCTGGATACATCTCTCAACGTGCGCTCTAAAACATTTGGTTTAAATGGAGATGTAGATCACGGGTGCGTTAATAAATCTACATTGCGGCGAGTTGACACAAATTATTCACTTTGACGAATTTATGTAGTTTCAGTCCTAGTTACTTTACTTTGAGCCATACTCTTCCTTACTTGAATCACCTTTGAAAATAGAGGATTGAAGTAGCCTATATGGGTGTTTGGGAATGAACGTTGACTTAGATGCTTTTTGAGACTGAGCTAAATGTCCCAACCAGGTGTTTAGGATGCGTCATAGACAGGTTGTCTTTCAGGTAGCCTATATATTTTCCATTAGAAAACCATCACGTAGCGAACGTGTTGTGGCTAAGTGACTTAGCTCCTGTTAGTAGCCTAGGTTATGGTCATAAGCAAATGAGATGACCGTCGAAAGATTCAATTAGTGCTGTTATCAATTTTCTTGGTAGCCTATAACCGCATGGTTTTCTACAAATACATCAATAATCAAATTGGCCTCCATCACTCAACCAATGCTAACGGTAACATTATTTTACCTACTCTAGGCTATTGATATAATTTTAAGATTAACGTAGCCTACCTGCAGTAAAAACTAAGCATGTCCGATAAACATTCTCAGATTCATTTCGGCTTCAAGAAGAAATGGGAGTTACATGTCATGCAGAAATCATCCTACCCTTATTAGACGTTCTCTGCGGTAAACTACAGTCTTGTCCTTGTAGGAAGCGTAGTGTCTTTCCAACCCATTTTAGATTAACTTCCAACAAAATTACGTCTCACTGCAACGATGCGCCATCTGGTGGACAAACGACTGTGACGCAGCCAAATTATTATGATTAATATTTGGTTTTCCTTTAATCCTGCTGAATTTGTAATTATGCATCACCCGTTGTAATTGCCGATACTGATGTGCGTGCCTGTGTGCGTGTGTATATGTGTGCACCACCATCTACAGGCCAATCAGTGTACAGTCACTAAATGTACACATAACTTCATTTTTTTAGCCCCCCCCCCCTCCCAAATGGATGAAATTCTACGAAACTTGGCATACCCCCAGAGAATGTCAGGTTAATCATACACATAAAATTTGGTGCAGTTCTGAACATCTTAACTGAAGAGAGGGGCGATTAAAGCAGAATGATATTGCATTTTAATTTTTTTACCGGGGGGGGTGCAAATCACACATGAGTGATTTATGGGCTAGGTTGATGTGGGCCCTTGAGACCAACATACCATAAAAAAAAAAAAATTGGGGTTTCGGGGGGGGGGCGGAGTTGCCCCCGGGGACCAAACGAAATTTTTCCGTAAAAGTCTAGTGGGGCTACATACCCACCAAATTTCATGTGGTTCGGTGTCCCAGGTATCTTTGACAATCCCTATATATATATATATATATCCCCCCCCCCATCCTCTCTGCAGGTGAGCGTCGTTTGGAGGCAGGGGCCATGGTGCTGGCGGACAGGGGGGTTGTCTGTATTGACGAGTTTGACAAAATGTCTGACATGGATCGGACTGCCATCCATGAGGTGATGGAACAAGGCCGGGTTACGATCGCCAAGGCTGGCATTCAGGCCAGGCTCAATGCTCGCTGCAGTGTGCTTGCAGCGGCTAACCCTGTTTATGGGAGGGTGAGGTTACAATGCTATTTGAAAAAGATACGTTTTTAAGATTTATTTTATCAGCCTACTCTACCTGTTAAGTATCTATGTGTCTGTATAATCAGACACACAGATATAATTCTACACCTGTCTATTCATGTTCCTGTATTCCCACAGTATGATCAGTATAAAACTCCCATGGAGAATATTGGCCTGCAGGACTCCCTGCTCTCTCGTTTCGATCTGCTCTTTATCGTCTTGGACCAAATGGACCCGGACAGCGATCGTGAGATCTCTGAGCATGTGCTGCGCATGCACCGCTACCGAACACCTGGGGAGCCAGAGGGAACAGGTGAGTTAAAGGTTAAGGCAAGGCAATTTTATTTATATAGCACATTTCATACACAGGGGTAATCCAATGCTCTTTACATAAACAAAAGCAAAGAGTACATAAAAGCATAAAAGGGCAGTAGTTTAAAAAGTAAAGTACATTAAAAAAAAAATAGTGAAGACATAAAAGACAACATAAAATGATTACAATACAGAGTGCAAAACAACAAATTACTGGAACACAGCCAACAGCTTAACCTTATGCTTTGTCATACTTTGTCTTGAATTTCCCCTTGGGGATCAATAAAGTATCTATCTATCTATCTATCTATCTCTATATCTCTCTCTATCTCTCTATCTATCTCTATCTATCTATACCTCCAGTTAGGCTGTTGTATTAAATTTAGCTATAAACCAGCTAACGCAAACAAAGTCTGAAATCCTTGACCATCAGACAGTCTCTCAACAGGTTAAAGTCAATTCTAGGGGTACAAAACAATGATGCCACATTTTTACTGCTGTCGGGCTCCATAATTCCTCCTCCTCTTGGTCGGTAACGTCTGTGTCGCTATCGCCCTCTTGCAAGCGCGACTCGGCCTATTTTCGTAATAAAGAAAAAAGCTTAAAACGCAATATTGCGTTTTTGGCACTCAAAGTGTTAAGACACCAAGACCGTATCATTTGCTTTCCTTTTACCAAATGTAATTACTTCAGGTTTGTTCTTTGTACAGCTGAAGAAAATTGAGACCTCCAGTTGTTACTCTTGTCAGTACACTGACAAAGAATCAAGTAGACCATAGTCATTAGATGACTGAGCTAAGTAAAGTTGGGTGTCATCGGCATATGATAGGAAATCAAATTGTTTTTGATTTGTCCAAGTGGGATCATAAAGAGGTTGAATAATAGTGGCACCAAGATTGACCCTTGGGGAACACCACAGGTCAAGGACCTTGATGTTGAGGTACAGTTGCCAATGGTAACTAAAACTTCTTTCTTGTAGATAAGATTTGACCCAATTTATAACTATACCTACCTGTAAATCCAACCCAGTGTTTTAGTCTGTGTAGTAATATGTTGTGATCAACAGTGTCAAAGGCTGCACTAAGGTCCAATAACTAGGACTGATGTTTTGCCTGCATCTTTATTGAGGCGTTAAAGGTTGTATCAGCGATAGCAGGGATACGTCACTTCTGTTGATGTTCAAACAAAAGAGAGCTAGCTCGCTAGTCCCTCCCCCTCCCTCTCGTGCAATTAAAACTCTCGCATCGCGCATCTTGTCAGTTATTGGTTGAAACACTTTATTTTGCCTTTGAGTGGGTTGCCAACCCTTGTTGGTAGCATTGCTTTTGTGTACAGATCTCGGAGCCTAGACTGCCTACAGAGACACGTTTTTTTGACGGCCTGCTTATGGGGCAGACCGCTAGCAGATTGTTAGGAAAGATTAGATTAATGTGATTTATGTTTGGTCCTTTTGGGGGCCTGCAATCGCTGATACTACCTTTTAAGGTTAAGAACCATATTGAAAGCAGGACCGGAGTCATTTTGGTACTCATCCTTGTTTCCTTTCTGTACATGAAAAGTAGAGCTTTTGGCTGTTTGTTTTTGTTCTAATTGCAGCTAATCAGATGGACTGTAGCTTCACAACCTTTATTTAAGTGTGTGTGTGTGTGTCCCAACAGCAATGCCCCTTGGAAGTACAGTGGATGTGTTTGCCACAGATGACCCCAACATCACAGAGTCAGCCGAACAGGAGCTGCAGATATATGAAAAGAAGGACAACGTGTTGCATGGACACCGCAAGAAACGGTATGCCACCATGTTGTCACTTTGATGATGCACCGTTCCTTGATGGTTTTCATTTACCCAGGGTGACTTCTTATGTCCATGCAGGGAGAAGATAGTCACCATGGAGTTCATCAGGAAATACATTCATGTGGCCAAGCTGATGAAGCCGGTCCTCACACAGGAGGCCTCGGACCACATTGCAGAGGAGTACTCTAAACTCCGCAGCCATGACCAGGTCAACCAGGAGTCTGCCCGGGTCAGTGCCTCTAAACGCACGCGCACACACACAAGTAACCTCTGTAACTGATAAGTTTGCATGTGTGGATCTGTCAGACAGTCTGAAACGGATGATTCAAGTGTTCTCAAAATCCTGTGTGTGTGGTCCAACAGACAATACCTGTGACCGCCAGAGCCCTTGAGACCATGATCCGATTGGCCACAGCGCACGCCAAAGCCCGCATGAGCAAAGCTATTGAACTGAGCGATGCGGAGGCTGCCCTTGAGCTTATGCAGTTTGCCTACTTCAAGAAGGTAACAGTGAAACTTTCCCACTTATGCAGTTAAAGGTGCTATGTGGAGTTTTCGATTGTTTGCTTAAAACATTCAAACAAGCCCAGCCCTCTTGTAATACCATTTGCACCATGTGTAGTGTTGTGTCAAATACAGTGCAAGTCAATGAAAGAGTGCCACATGGCTTCATTCAAGTCAAGTCGGATCCTACAGAATTTCACATACAACTCCTTTAATGAGCCCTTAATCTACTGGAGTAAAGTTATAATTTATGTGTTATTTACACATTAGAGGTGATTTTAAAACAGTCTGTGTTTAGGTCCTGGAGAAAGGGAAAAAACGGAAGGTTGTAGAGGAAGAAGAGGACATGGATGTTGATGCATCACAAGAGACCCAGGAGACGCTGAGCCAGAAAAGCATGAGGCAAGTGCACACCTCTTTGTGCAGTTCCTTCCTGTACATTTGAACCCTTTAGTAAACATTGCTTACAGTGTATCAAAGTTGTTTTAGCCCTCATCACAAAGAAATGTCTGTGTGGTTGTTGGCACAGGAGAAGAGGACGTGCTTCTAAAGATGACCTGGACCGCACAGACGCAGGGGATGAGGCAGATCCCTACAGCTTCACAGAAGATGAACAGAGTGAGTTTGTATTACTTTGCTTTTACCCTGCCTTTAAAGGACACACATCAACTTTTTGGGTAATTAGCTTGTTTGCTGTCTCCCCCAGAAGATAAGAGGATGCATACCTTTCTTTCTCTGTGTGTGCAATAACCCAGTCTTACACTGTTTGCCTAGCTTAGCACAATTCACTGGAAGTGTGTTAGACCACTTGGCCTATAGCTAAAAGGGAACAAATAAGCTTATTTCCCAAATTGTTGGCGTGTTCCTTTTAACCTAAAAAAAACAAAACGGAATTTATATTGATTGTGGACTTGTTTTTCTTTCCTCCACAGCCCAGCCCAGTCAGCCATCATCTCAGAAGACCAA
This sequence comes from Alosa sapidissima, assembly GCF_018492685.1. Lineage (NCBI taxonomy): Eukaryota > Metazoa > Chordata > Actinopteri > Clupeiformes > Clupeidae > Alosa > Alosa sapidissima. Next base: position 10,130,011 of record NC_055968.1, on the reverse strand, counting down.
GAGTTCCGTTAGTCAGGACAGGTAGTTACTATATCCATTGGATGCTTTTCCTCGGTTTGTCATGGCTCTTTACATGTGATGCAGCAGTAATAAGAATTATCACCCATGACCTATGACCCTGAGGCTTTTTTGCTTTAATTATTTATTTCACACAGACTTAAGGTGTTTAAGGCGGCACTGCTGAAAGCCTTTAAGTCTGCACGCTCTCAGTCCGTGGCTGTGTCTGACCTCCTGTCGCACGTCAACCAGGACCAGACCGACCCCTTCCAGCCGCTCGAGATCCAGCAGCTGCTTGACCGCATGCAGGACGACAACCAGGTCATGGTGTCCGAGGACGTGGTCTTTCTCATCTGAGAATGGTCCTCCTCGGGTGGACTGGAAAACTTGAGTCCAAGAGAAAAGCACTGTGCATTTCTGTCCCAATAAATCCTATTTTGCATATTACTGATTCTTTTTATATTTTTGTGCAACCTGTTATTTGGTTCCTATTAACAAAACCCAAAAACTCTGGGAGAGACTGCATAGCCTGACAAATAATTGCCATCTTCATTATCATTGCATTGTCATTTAAACTACAGTGCCTACCCTTACAAAAATGCTTGCAGCAAACTTGTGGCTGATTTGTGGGCAACAAATGAGTTCACTACAAAATATTGCCAGAAGTTTGCCCATGTTGGACGCTAAAGGCAAAGCTCTGGCAACAATGAAGTGTGCTACTAGTGTTCCCCAGTGATTTGCAACTACACTTAGCCAGTAATGACAAACTTCTGGTGACAAACCTAATTTGCATATGATATTGCTGCAAATTATCTGCAACATTGCCAAAAGTTTATTGCAACTATTTGCCAGAAACCTGAAATTTCTGTAAGGGTATATTGCTTTAATAAATTAAATCTTTGTTAATTTAGTTTGGCCTTTTTTTTACAATCTACAAAAATCCCCTTTAATATCAAAGTGATAACAAATTTCTACAAATTAATGTTAAAGCAACAGCACTTTCCCTCTGTCGCACGCACACTATTGTTTATCTAGCACCAGCTTTGCAAATAACAATGTCCACAGACAAGGTAGAATATGTTGCACAATTTATGAAAGTACGATGTATTGTGACATCAGATGCAAGTCAAATTTGTAGTTTCTTATGTCTCATTCCATCGAACTACAGACCCGCTACCCGATCTGGCAAACTTGCATAGTGCGGTTATAGCCAATAGAGGGCCGCAAAGCAAATGCAGAAGTGCCGTTCATCACCCTGTTACAAGTTGATGAACCACTGAAACGATGTTGGAAACATTATTTTAAGGTACAAAAAACTCTTATAATTCAAAAATTATAATTAATTGCATTAATACCCCCTCCCCCTTAAAGTGACTGACCTAGGTCACCAAGACCCAATACATTGTCAGTTTTATGAAGAGCACTGGGAAATTGGGGAAACAAAGGTTTATTCATACAACGATACAATAACACATACAAAAATTATATAAATTAAATTGTCACGATTGTGACCATAGCTTTAACATAACATCCAGAAATGAGCTCATCATTTTTGTTGTATTGCATTGTTGTCCGCGTGAATCATACTGACATACCCAGGTGGCTGAGGAGGAAATGTGATTGTAGAGTGTCTTGCAGTGGTGTCTGTGGCGGGAAAAGTTCTGTAAAAGATGATTATGTGGAAGACTATTTCAGTTTTCTGTCTGTGTCTAACACTTCCCAGTATTATCACTTATGAATATAATTATCATAATATATAAATTGCAAACATATATTCTGGATTGTTGTGGGATGGTAGTTAATTTGGAATACTGGATAATTCAAAGTGCAGTTGTAACTTTGTGTTTATTTAATCTGTTTAAATATGCCTTTAGGTTAAAATGTTAATGGTGGCGCAAGGGGCATCTCATCTAATATCAAGTCCTAAACTAAATCATGCACTTGTTGAGAAGAGACACTCTCAAACTCACATTGCTCTCCTCTGTTCTCCAGCTCTATCCCGCGTTCACCCCCTCCATCATGTCTTCTCCTGTACCGCCTGCCAAAGTACATGCTGCTCACAGCCACAACCAGCAACATGGCGGCCACAGCAAACACGGCCATGGCCACTGTTGCTACAGAGGCTCCCTGGGGAGTCTGGGCAGGCAGGGCAGCCTGGGCTACTGGCTGTCTCCCTTGGCAGTGCTCACCACAGGACTGGGTCTTGGGAGGAACGAGAGAAGACAGGTCTGCCAAGACAAGGCATTATTTAGAGAGAGAGATTGAGTGAGGAGAAAAGTTAATTGGTTCTGCATGTACTGCCACAAAGAAGAGATAAGTGTTGTCAGAAGAAGTTGAATGTCTTTAGTGCAGACATGATGAGGTTATTCTCTGCCTCGGAGACGCATTTACCATCAAGAGAGAGGAGGAAGATGGCATCGTCTCCTTTGATGTAGTCTCGGCTCATGAGGCGGCCTTGAGTGATGAACGCACTAGTTCCAGATCCGGGCCCACGGTAGAACTGGGTTCCATCTGTGTCGCTCACCAGGCTGCCCACCTTTCTTGGGTCATCCCAGTAGTACTCCACACTCCCGTCAGCTGAGAGAAAGCAAAGCCGTATTAGTCTCCAATCAACCAATAGGCTACTGTGATGTGCATTTTAGTCTGTCTATCTGTGTCTGAGGAGGCCCTGTGAACTTTATTATTTATTATTTGTTATTATTGCTGCAGTGGTACATTATTCAAATTAATTGTTAAATTATGAATTATTAATATGAGTCCTTTTGGATAAACCTGTTTTAAAATAGGTTTTAAATACATAAACATAAACTCTCACGATTTGTTTCACTTCTGGTGGGGTCAGTCGTGACCATCCTATAGTTGGTCATTCTTTGACGAATGTCTGGGTTCTGATCCATCAGTGCCATGGTAACCTGTCGCCATGGACACGGCCACGTAAGTGTGTCATCGTGTGGCCCAGAGGTGAGGTGGAGGTATATGGCCATGTTGCCGGGGCTGGAATTTCCGTTGATGTACAGCCCCACCTGAAAGCTGTAGCCATCTCGGGAGACAATGCGCGGGCTGTATATTTTGACTCCAGTGGCCGTGGTGGTCAACAGGTGTGTAAAGTTGCGGATGCGCCAGGTGTGGTGGGGGCACTCGGTCTCCGACAGGTTGATGTCGTCCAGGGAGAGCGCACCAGCAGAACCCCCGAGGCCCATAACTCCTTCAAACACGACCCGGAACTTTTTATTGGTGTTGAGGGTGACGTGATGCAGCTCCCACGAGTCCTTCACACCACCTGCGACACGTGGGCAACTTGACATCAGGCCCAATATCTCTAGCTATGCCGATCAAAACCATTGCTTTCTTAAATCTTTCATTTAATGTTTGTTTATTACTGCAGCTAAACTATGAAGTTACATTTATTCATATATCAAACATTTCTATCCAAAGCGACATATATGTCAATTATATTACAAGAGCCAGTGTCCCCAGAGCAATGCCTTGCTCAAGCACACAAAGGTGGAAGCTTGGTATTGAGCCAACAACTTTTCAGGCTACTGCATGCTAGCCCAGCACCTTAACCACTACCCTACAGCACCACTACATTCACAGTGCAACTTTTTCCAACTTACTAAGATGAGCTCACCATAATTTCCAGCTGAGGTGCATTTGGATCTAATTTCATAATCCATGTAAATTTTTCATGATCTTTATTCACACAGTGTGACCTTTTAGTCTCATCATTGATCCTTGATACCTAACCTTTAAACACTGTTTGTTGCTACCCCCCTTAATTTACTGTTCGCGGTCAAATTTGACCGAACAGTTTTAACTGCTCTTAAATACCAATACCATGACAAAAAGTATTATTTAATAGAACATTATTGTAAACAGACCCTTATTAGAACATTAACATCTACATCACGTGTGTTTGTGTGTGTGGGTGTGTGTGTTTCTGTATGTGCGTGAATGTGTGCGGACACTGTGGTTCACATGCACAGTGGCAACATGACAACATGAACTGACAACATGAACTGTGTTTGTGTGTGTGTGTGTGTGTGTGTGAGAGAGAGAGAGAGTGTGTGTGTGTGTGTCTGTTTGTGTGTGTGGGTGTGAGTGTTTCCATGTGTGAAAAATGCATGTGTGTGCAAACATTGGTGGTTTACATGCACAAGTGGCAACATGACCACATGAACTGTGTGTGTGTGTGTGAGTGGGTGTACGTGTGTGTGTCTGTTTATGGGTGTGTGGGTGGGTGTGTTTCTGTTCACCCCTATTCATGTATGTGCGTGAATGCCTGTGCGGACATTGGTGGTTTACATGCACAAGTGGCAACATGACAACATGAACTGTGTGTGTGTGAGTGGGTGTACGTGTGTGTGTCTGTTTATGGGTGTGTGGGTGGGTGTGTTTCTGTTCACCCCTATTCACGTATGTGCGTGAATGCCTGTGCGGACATTGGTGATTCACATGTACAAGTGGCAACATGACAACATGAACTGACAACTTGTACTGAGTGTGTGTGTGTCTGTGAGTGGGTGTACATGTGTGTGTACTGTATGTGTGTCTGTTTGTGTGTGTGTGTGCTTCTGTGTGTGCATGCATGCATGTGTGTGGGAACATTGGTGGTAAGTTGTAGGAGTGTGTGTAAGGAGATATATTTTATCTCCTGGATGAAATGTATACTCTTTCCCATTAAATTCCTATGGCGGTCATTTTTGACTGTAAACAAAAAAAGTGTTTCTACGTTGAATAAATCACTCAAAATTTAAAGAAAGTAGTCAAAATAAATTCTATGTGTTCAAAAGCCTTTTGTGAAGGATATCATAAGATCTTGAGGCAATCTGATGAAAAATGCCATATTTATGGTACAGGGAATGAGTAAATCGGTCATTTTTGACCGGAACAGTGCTTAACCTGTCTACTGATATTACAAAGTTCCACATAGCTAAATGTGCTGTTCAAGCATAATGACATGGCCAAAGTTCTAGAAGTTTCCATTACCGCTGATGGTCTCAATGAGTCGTAGGGTGCCTTTGGTGTCTCCCTCTGCAAACTCGCGGATGTGCACCCTGAGCTTGTCATCAGAGGCACCACTCTGGTACAGGTAGAACTGCAGGCACTGGGAGCTTCGCTGGGGGTACAGCAGACGGCTCTCCAAAAACGCTGTGTCCCCAGCACTGCCATCAAAATGCATGAAGTAGCCAGCTCCTGAGAGAGGCAGACAGGGAAAGATTCCCAAATATTATACATCAGTTTATACCACTGCTTGGTTGAATTTCCTATTCCTGTTTATAACATCAATCATTTTTTCAGATATATGTACACCAATGAAGTAGTTCTTAGAGTTCTCGAGTGCTTGACCAGTCATACTCTGGGAACACACACACAGATGTACACACTAACATATGTCTGATTAGTCATAAAGTCAAAGAAGAGACCAATTAATGAGGCACCACAATTTCCATACAATAGCTGATCAGAAATGATTGAACTGCTATCAATCTCCAGGACATTCTCCAGGAAAGTACTTTTTACTTCATTTTAACCCATGCAATGCCTCCTTACTGTGTTAGTTATCATCAGTGGCCAGCCTGCATGTGCCCAGAAGAACAAGTTAAACACGTGATTGTGTGTGTTGACTGCATGCATACAGTGTATACTTGTTGTGCATGTTGTGTGAAAATATGTAGTATATAAGTTTATGTGTTTACGTGTGTGTGTGTGTGTCACCTTCACAGCGGCCCATGGTGGTGTAGTCTGTCTGTGGACCTCCGACTGCCTTGGGCACCCGTTTCCATGCACTCTTCCCGTCTGCACCTTGGATCATGCCACACACATTGGCCTCCTCAAAGCCACATAAGTCCAGGAAGGTGGAGGAGGAGGCTGGAGGAGGAGAGCGGAGGAGAACATTTTCATTCGTCTTCTGTTGATTAAGGAGAGTGCAGTGCTTGTGTGTGTGTAGGCACAGCCAGTGTGTGTGTGTGTGTGTAAGCACAGTACATTTACGTGGCAACTAGCTAGATGGATTAAAGCATTTTGTGGGTTTATGGGAAATGTAAATCAAAACAATCTGATTTGCACTCACTGCAGTTGTAGAGCCTGTTCAGCTTCTCCAGGTCACTGTCACTAAATCCCATGCGCTGTCCAATCACATCCAGGAATGCGGGGATTCTAGTGACAATGGTGGGCAACTCTGCTATATTGAAGGCCGTCTTGCCATAGTGCATCACAGAGCCATAGTCATATGGGACACCCAGGGTGCTTGAGACGGTGTCTTCATATTTATTAAAGTTGTGCTCCTTACCTGTAAGCATGACCGGTGGGAATTTATCTATCTATCTATCTATCTACAATTCTTGTAGTTCAGGGCAATCCACAAAGATGTACTACAATTATGTATAAATAAAAAACAACCTTCTATATCAGGATACAATATAGATGCTGCATATACACTGAATAAAACAGGAACAGATTTGCATAGGTCTTTTTTAACCGATTCTTTGACAGATGACTCTGATTGGTTGGCTTCTTAGTGGACATTCAAGTTGATTACCCGGAGTGATCTCGTCCCATACAATGTTTACGTAGTCATCACGATCGGGACGGGACTGCTCGTGCCAGAAGCCGAGGGCATGCAGGAACTCATGCTCAACTGTCCCTAGCCGATCACAGTTGGTGCCAATGGAGAGTCTCTGCTTTCCCTCACGGCGGTTTCCAACTGAGGAGAAACACCTGCGGCAAGGTACGAAAGATGTGGGGGGAAAATGTGACAAAGGTAATGTCCTGTGAAGTGGTGAGTTGCATAGTCTATGGTAATGTAGAGAGGGATTGTGACAGCAGTGTTAACTTACCCAGAGCCCTTAAACACACCAATGTAGTTCTCCTCGTCAGTCCACGGCTTGAAGTCAATGCAGCTCTTCAGTCGGTACTCCTCGAACGCCTTCAGGATCACTCCTTTGGCATTTATGTCTGGACATGGCCAGATGGAGATGCAGAGATACACATGCTGGTGTGTGTGTGTGTGTGTGTGTGTGTGTGTGTGCATGCATTACTCACCCAGGCTATCCTCCAGGACATATGGGACAGGCATTGGCCAACGGTACTGCTCTCCAATAATCGAGTTTTTCAGTTTATCCTACAGCAAACATACAGATACATAGACACACATGCACACACACAAGAGCACACACACACACGCACGCACACACACACACACACACACACACACACACACACACACACACAAAAAAAAGTGATGTGTAAAATGATGACTTGAGGGGCAAAAAAAGAGAAGGGCAAGGGCAAAGTTCTGTTTCATGCCTACACAGACACTCACCTCAGTCATATCTATGTCTCCTTCCACCAGCTCCAGGCCTGCCTCTGTGGGGTGGGGGCATATATGTCAGTATATGAAACGAGTCATTTCCAGTCAATGAGGTTAGTTTATTACTGGGCAGAATAGTGTCTCATTTCAGTCCACCGACCTGAATTAATGTCAAAGATGTCCAGGTCTCTTCCACCATCCATGTCAGTCTCATCTGTGTTTTGCACATTAGCAAACAATATTATACATATTTCTTTAGGACAGAGGGACAATGATATCCAGAGATTAACAAATGAGAACAAAAGAGGTTTGAGAGAGAGAGAGAGAAACAAATGGATCTAACTCACCTGGGAGTGCAGACTGTGTCTGGTGAGGGGAAAGAAAGAAAAGAATTGAAGAAGGCTCACACAACAAGATTGATTCCACAAAGCCTACTGAATATCACCGTGAAATTGCTTGCTCATTGTTCACATGCACGAAATGTACACTGATATGACGGGCAATCAGACTATACTGACTGCACACAACATACTTACCCCACCACACAGGCACAAGAGGAGGAAGATGGCAACGCTGTTAGCTGGCATAGTTGTCCTGAGGGTCCTCAGGTTGTTCCTGAGTGTGTCTGTGTGTGTTTCTCTAAGTGTTTATGTTTGTCTTCGGGTCTATGTGCATGTGCAGGGAGATTGTGATAGACTGGCATGTATCTGCGAGTGACCATGAGTTATATGGAAATGGGTAAAGTGCAAAGTGCAACATTGTCATGGATAAGAGATAAGATATGTGCGATGAGAGGAGACAATGTTCCCAGTGTGTGTGTGTATTTGTGTATATGTTGATGTTTGTGGGTGCATGTTAATGTTATTGGTACTTTGATCTGCATTATCATTTCAATGTTATTAGACTGTATTGCAGGGTGTAAAACTATTGTGTATGGTGTTTGTGCACTTAATTAGCACCAGACAATGTTAACTCATGATACCATAACCACCAATCTAAATGATCAGTGTTCCTAACAGTAATATAAGCATATATAAATGTATTTTTGAATAGCATAATTTACAATTAACTATCATCCCAAATAAGTCACATTGATATACTGTCATGAAATACATAAAATGTAGTACTCCTGCTTATTGCAAGAATAGTACTATTAACATAGTTTATAAGATTGTAGAAAAACCTGTGGAGCAGCTATGTTTATATGTGTGTTTATGATTAGGGTACATAAGTGTGTAATCACAGGAATACAAGTGTAATCATTATACAGAGAGGAAAATAGTATTAAATTCTTGCCGGCCCTATCACAACCTTCATTGCTTCATATTTCCTCTGGATATTGCAGGGATGGCAACTTTTTTAGTTCAGCTTGGAGTGAGATTTGTTACCTGTGAAAGCGTGTGCGCACATACACTGAATCTTTCAGTGATACGCTGTACTGTACTTTACCATACTGGCCTACGTTCACCCCTGGTTATATGTATAGTCTCCCAAGTTTACTGTCAGTGTTAAACAACACAATGGATCAATGGCTCCTTTTTGTAAAATCAGAGGCTAATGTTTGCAGTAGCAAAATAAAGGAGGAGTCATATCAATTGATAACACAATGCCATGTGTGATAATACGTTAAAGTCTTTTCTAGTGGTCAGTTTTCACCTTCCACCTCCCTGTATACTCATGACTGTGTGGCTATGAATAGCTCTAACATGGTTATTAAGTTTGCTGATGACACCACTGTAATTGGTCTGATCACTAACAACGATGAAACAACCTACAGGAGAGAAGTTAACAACTTATCACAGTGGTGTGAAGAGAACAACCTATTTCTCAACGTGGCAAAGACCAAAGAGCTAATTGTAAACTTCAGGAGGAAAGAAGATCAGTTTAATGCCATTACCATCAACGGCGAGCCTGTGCTTGTCAATATTTGCACTACAACACTCCCCCCCCCCCCCCCACACACCCCCCCGCCCACACACACCACACTATTTTTTTATTTTTTGAGGAGCAACAAAAAACACAAGAATTTTACTCTCTTGTACCCGTATAATGAAATGTAATAAAGACAATCTTGAATCTTGAACCTTATCAATAAATGACACAAAGCCACCACCCACAATGTCAAGGAAAATTTTATTATTAAGACAGTAGAAATATAGAAAATATAGTATACATAGTGCATATTATATCAAAATCTGTATGTTTTTAAGCAAGTAAAAGTTCTGATGAGTTTATGAGTTTCTCAACGTGCCAAAGACCAAAGAGCTAATTGTAAACTTCAGGAGGAAAGAAGATCAGTTTAATGCCATTACCATCAACAGCGAGCCTGTGCTTGTCAGTATTTGCACTACAACACTCCCCCCCCCCCCCCCCCCCACTCACACACCACACTATTTATTTATTTTTTGAGGAGCAACAAAAAACACAAGAATTTTACTCTCTTGTACCCGTATAATGAAATGTAATAAAGACAATCTTGAATCTTGAACCTTATCAATAAATGACACAAAGCCACCACCCACAATGTCAAGGAAAATTGTATTATTAAGACAGTAGAAATATAGAAAATATATACAGTATACATAGTGCAAATTATATCAAAATCTGTATGTTTTTAAGCAAGTAAAAGTTCTGATGAGTTGAAAATGGTATTGGCAAAGGGAGGATGCATATGCTACCGTTAAAACCTGAGTTCTTTAGTGCCTGCAACATGTATAATGACAATGATCATGACAGAGGACAGATGGATTTGACTGAATATTTGTGAACAGACCTAAATGAACGAGTATGATTCCTGATTACAGTTGTGTACTAGTGTCCGTACACATACACTCCCTAATTGTATTGCAGGTCATTGAGCAGCATCAGAATTTAGCTGAAATGACTCCAGTATGGCCGCTTGCATATTCATGGCATCACTTTGATGGGTGTTCTGTCAAACACAAATAAGATATAACACACAGGTTTATGGTTGGAAATGTATTATGTATTTGTTTCTCTCTCTGTGAGCTTGTGCATTGTATGTGTGAGTGTGTTTGTGTGTGTGTGTGTGTGTGTGTGTGTGTGGTGGCCCTGCTGGTGCTGTTGCCACGCCAGTCTACCCTCTGACCAGGAAGAAGCCACACTAGGCATGTGCATGTATGCGTGTGACTAAAGGAACTCACAGTGATATCTTCGCTGTAGTAACTGTGCCGCAAATTCAGGTGTCCAATGAAGTTCCGACTGTAATAGTTCTCATCTCCGTGTGGTTGTGCCACGCACACGGGACACACCTGGAGAACCAAGAGCACAGTGAGAGAGAGATGAAACCCCAACATACCACTGGCTTCTCTTTTACTCAGCTGCCAAGACTTGACTTAGCAGGAGAAACTTATTTTAAAACAGCACACTCAAACAGGTTGAAAAAATTTTTTTGTCAGTAATTGTGCCAGTCTCGAGGCCGAGGGGCCAAGAGGCAGAGAGGGTGTGTATTTGTCACAGTGATACCAACCACAGGGGTGGGGTTATTTTGGTGGTGGGTATTGCAGTGATCGCGCAGATCCAGCTCATCCATTCCCCCCTGCTGGCAGTAGGGGCAAGCAAACACCCTCACTCTGAAAAGAGAACAGAGCCAAGCATAATGAGAGAGAAAACAAACCTGCTGCTACAGCCGTCACACACGCACGTCACACAGTGGGATAGACAAGCATGGGAGATTGTAAAACACACATGTGCTTTTGTATGTATGCATACATCGTGTAGCTCACCTGTTATTGAGCAGTGGCCCTCTTTGCTCTGCCCATGCTTGCTCAAACAGCAGACTGCCCATCTGTCTGTTCATGTGACAAATTAAATATATTATCATATAAGTATTTATTTGAACTGTATTACTCCAGCTCAGAGTTATTATAGTTTTGAAAATGTCATTAGTTTTTATTTTTATTTAGTCTTTCAGTTCGGTTTTTGTCAGTTTATTTTTACTGGTGCAAAAGTAGTTTTAGTTTAGTTTAGGTTAGGTTTAGTTAGGTTTTCAGGTTTTATGAGGAATGTCTATAATAGATGATATAACAGATACTTTTTCAGGTTTTATGAGAATGACTGTAATAACTCTGCTCCTGCTCTCCACCAAACTGCTTGCCCTTCGTTACTTTCATATTGTGGACTCACTCATTTTCTTCATTGAAAACGGAGAAGTCACCGTGACCGTACACATCCACCTGAGGAATGGTGTAATTCCGGAATGGTCTTATAAGGGGCAGACCAGCAGGACCAGTAGATTGTGCTACAGTAGATGGAAACACTGGTGGTTGTGGTGGCCTGAGGACATGAGGGGCATAGAGTGATGCAAAGCTTGGGTTGGAGGATCCAAACTGGTGTGGAGGAGCACTCCGCTGCCTGATTTGACAGAAAAGCGTGGTTGGGAAGATGACGAGGGAGAGAGAGAGAGAGAGAGAGAGAGAGAGCAGTTAAATGCAAAATTGCATAATCACCTTTTTTGTTTACTCCTTTTACAAGTTACAGTAGTGTACAGTAGTGTACAGGTGATGTTGAGCCTTACCTCCATATGCCAGCAAAAACGGAGGGACCAAATGGAGATGCTATGATAGGGCTAATGACAGGATCTCTGGAACGACCATATCTCACCTGGGTAAACAAGCGAGAGAGTTATTTAGCAAGATTTATCTGTCCATCTCTCTGTCTTTATCTGTTGGTCTCTCATTCTCTCAGCTGTGTGTGTGTGTGTGTGTGTGTGTGTGTGTGTGTGTATTCCATGCTGGACTTACTCTTGAGCGTCTTGTTTGGTTGGACACTGCGGGCACTGCTGTGGGCTGATCACCATTCACTGGTTTCCTGCACACTGGGCAATGTTTCCTGTAGTGAATTGACTGCTGGAGACAACTCTGACAGAACCTACCAAATACAGAGAGAGAGAGGGGGGGGGGGGGGGAGGGAAATATAGAAACAGACAAAGGGAAATATAGAAACAGACAAATGGAAATATAGAAACAGACAAATAAGAAAAATGTGGTTTTCTTATGAAATATGAAACTGAAAGTTTGCTGAGGGATTTTTCCACTGGTAATCCCCATGTCACGCCAACACAGTAATGAACAAAACACTTTCACTTCAGCTGACTTTAACCAATTCCCGGTAACAACTGAACAGATTTAGAATAGGTAACAAACATGGTAACAGGCAGTTCTTCTGCATCTTCTACATCTACATCTTGGCAGTTCACCACATCCATTACAGTTCAAAAGTATCTTCCTTTGACTAAGTTTAGTCAATTTTTAATGTAAGTAAGTTAATATAAGTTCATGTTTACAAATATATAATACTAAGACACCCTCTGACTTTGAATCATGTAAGGTTGTGGACATTTAAACATAATGCAGCTTGATGCTAACTTGCTGAAAGCTGGATACCAATTCAGTATAGTCATTATGTGTGTGTAGTCTGTGTTTATGAGTGAAAGAAAGATAATGCAATAAAAGAAATGCAACTTACTCATGGTTACATTCGAGGAGCTGTGTAGGTTCTTGCAGTTTGTCCTGACAAACAGGGCACTTCTTCTCTTCAGCATCCATTTTTCGGTCCTCTCTCTTCGTCTTCTAACTCATTTCTAGTTCCTGTCTTAATCTGTTGAGTTCCCATCAATTCTCCGCCCATATACCTCTGGCCAAAGAACTCACAATAACACAGGGACTTTCTTGCACCCGCCTTCACACACACACACACACGCACACGCACACGCACACACACACGCACACACACACACACACACCACACACACACACACACACACACACACACACACACACACACACACACACACACACACTTTATGGCATAGGCATGGCAATTTGTTTAGTGCATGGTTTTTATAGTTTTAAACTATGAAGTTAGATGGCCTGTACTGCTAGGAAAACAGCTGACTGAATAATTGAAAACATTCGTCTTACAGGCTAGACAACTCTTTATGGTACATTTAATTAAAATTCTACATGTCTGAGAGTTTTAAACAAGGCATGTGTTGTAATGTGTTATTGTGTGTGTGTGTGTGTGTGTGTGTGTGTGTGTGTGTGTTGATTGACATCAACACACATGACATTTGATTGACATGACATTTTTTATTTTCTTTCTTTCTTCTTTCTTTCTTTTAAGAATATTTCTAAAAGCCAATTAAAGGAAAACACTTGATGGAACTTATCAAAATGGTTGAGCAAAAATTAGGGGTGTTTCACATTTCAAACATGGGGCGCAGCCCCCAAAGAGAATGTATGAGACATGCAGATACATGCAAAATGATTTATTTTTAAAACAACTTAATTCACAACCACAACACACAGGCCTATGTATTTTTTATTATTTTGTTGTGGCCTAAAGGCCAGCTTTAACTAAAGGGTTCAAATCTGATCCACACAGGACATTGATTTAGTTATGTTTATGAAGTTGTTTTGAAGTTTGGTTTCTTTAAAAAAAAAAAAAAAAAAGGAAGGAAGCGGATGATTAGTAGGTCAGATGTAGACTAGTCTGCAACATAGGGTAGGCCCATAGGGTAGGCCTAGAACTACATAGCCTACGTTATCGTTGTATTGTGACAGAATAGCTGTATCTTTGCTGTCTCTGAGTAGGCTGCTACTTCGGTGATCACATGACAGCCGTGGTGGCTGTCGGGATGAGAATCGATCAGCAGGGTACTGGAGGTTTCAACATGGCCGCTTCGGGCTGTCACTAAGGGAGTTGTTTTCAACTCAAGAGCCGTTCTCTTGGCAAGAGTAAATAACGGAGCCATTCAGTAATTGGTGCTGGTTGAGAAACCAAGACCAGCAAAGCAATGGCTCAGTGCGTTCAGTCAGTTCAGGAGTTCATCCAGGACTCCTTCGTTCCGATGGTTGCCGTCTTATGCAGCGAAGATGCAGAGAAAGTCACCCGCAAAAACAACCTGAATTTTCCGGAGCTTCTGCGGCCTTTCTGTCGGCTCACTTCTGAAGGTATTAACTGTTACTCACGGCATGGTTTTAAGTGGTATGGGACTCAAAGGGGTTTACTGAGAGGAGACATTACTTCGCTAACGCTAGTTAAATAGTCCAGTTATGCTAGTAAATTAGCTGACGCTAGCAACTTGGCTAACACTAGTTATTCAGCTAACGCCAGTAACGTAAGTTAGCTGGCTAGTAAGCTAGACTAGCTATTTCTGTCACACTCAGTCAAGTGACAGGAAGACCGCTTGCGAATAAGCTAACATTAGCTTAGCTTATATGTGAGTCATGGAATATAAAAACGGCCTTCTGTCTCTTTCACAACCGTGACATCTGATCGCATGAGCAGCCACTCGAGTAGTCAACCTTTGTCTTTACGCTGTTACTGTTTGCGAGCTCTCATTTCGTTCCAAACACGACTAGGATTACGATTCTGAACGAGGCCCACAGAGGCACCGCAAACTTGGGCCGGGCGTATTAGCTAGCATCTAGGCAGCTATTTGATTAGCCTAATTGGCTGCACCTTTGGCTGAGGAAGTGGGATTATCCCGAAGACAGGAAGAATACATCTCCAACAGAGAAGCAGCAACGTTATTTGCCAAAGATAGCATTTTTAAAGCTTGTGAAATTGTGTTAAAAGTAAACGTAGCTGTAGCCTGCCAACATACATGTTGACTGAGGTGATGTGGCATACAGCCGCAGGAATGTTAACTCTCCAAAGCTGGAGCTAGCTTCACCTCAAGTCATATCGGACCGTTTTGCAGTTAGATATACTCCCATAAATCGTGCTATGTAGCTTGGTATATTATGCACGCTCCATTTTGTCCACTTAACCCCATTTTGATTCCACTATCCTGGTGAAATATTCAGGCTTTGCTGGACTGTAGGTACAGAACATGTCATTTCAGATTATTTGACAATGTGCAGTAGACGTTATTTCATTCAGATAGTATGTTGCGCATCCTGATTCTGACTTCTCAGTTACGTTCTCAGTCTCACAGTAACAGTATTCGTCTGTAGCATCACCTGTCAAGTGGAAGTTACCTGTCCTCAGGCCATTTGAGACTGGTTGTGTGTAAAAGCAGATGGTTTGTCCTCACTCCTCCCCTCAGCATCATAGACTGCTGCTGAACTCGTGTTCCTAACGGTGTGGTAACCCTTCCGTCCAACAACACCCAGGGATATTCACGGATAGAACCCAAGAAGCCCAAATAGATTCACTTGTCGTTTTACCACACTCAGTATGTTCTTAACCCCTGACCTAAGTCAGTGTTCTGTTAAGGTTAATGTTATTCAATGTCAACAAACAGGGTGCTGCCTTCTGTATGGCTAGTTTTGTTTGGATTCATCTCTTTAAAGACCACTGTCTGACCGGGCTGTTATCTCTGTAGTGTGGAACTGCTGGACAGGCTCATTCTAATTCTCTTAATCCCAAGTGCTCCTCTACTCCACTCCTCTCTGAATCAGTATTAAGCAGGCCAAAGATCTAAGACCAGTTGATCATGATGCCACATACCTTATGTTTATGCTTATGGTTCTTTGCAGACACTTTTGTTCAATGTGACTTACAAGGACATCAATAAACATTACATTAACATTACGTTTTATTTAAACAGTTTATAGTATGGCCTAAATGACACACATACCATTTAATAGACTAAATAGAATTGGTAGAGTAATAACAATAACCACAAGCATACAAACTGCAACTCTGTAAGGAACATTAACTAATTAGAAACAAGGCAAATTGATAAGTCTTCAGACGCTTTTTGAAGATCCCAAAACCATAGAAGAGCTAACGAAGAGTCCACTCTCTTTCATTGCATAGAGCATAAGAATGGATAGGTCACCCAGGGTCCATTCTACTGGCCTGGTGTCCTCATGAGAGACAAACATTCCTCCTGATAAGAGCTGAACTAGAGTAGTAATGGGCGACTGCTCCCTGATTGAATGGACAGACTCAGATCGACTCAGTCATGAAATGTATCTCAGTTCCAATTCTGTCTTGTCATTTCTTGAGCAGAAGCCTATGATTACATATAACTTAGAAGCCTTACTCACTGAAAGGTCTCCCCCATCGGTTAAGTGTAGTCCCTCCCTGCTGTGTCCTTCCTTGCAATTTAGGGCTAGTCCACACATACGAAACCGATCTTTTTTTCCTCCGTCTTCCCTGAAACCGCATCAAGAATATTTGCATCCAAACGGATCCATCTCAACACGACTCAACACGTTACTTCATACCCCAGGCCTATAGGTGGCACTGTTTCTTTACAGAAATTGACCAAAGTTTGTGCTTTACAAACAGACAGAATAGGCTATGACGAAATGGCTAGTGTAAGGAAACCAGAATTGTTTGTGTGGACTGATGGTGAACTGTCAACTGTAGTCAACTGTAAAACTAATAAACTTTATTTTACGGTTTGTGAAGGGTGCAGTCCCGTCCTTTATTTGGCTAACGCAGGTAGGCCTACTAATCACCTTTACTTTCTTTGGTTGTAGGATAGTCCGTGATTCACATTAGTTTTGGCTATCACCGCAATTAGGCTACTAAACGCAAGGCTTACCCAAGTTCTAGGCTATTCTGTCGCCACATTTATAATATTGCTATAAAACCTTCGTTAGTAACAGTCAATATGTTTGCCTGCATCAAATCGCGCATTTGCATTCTGTGTGCTACCATCGCCTTAACGTGAGTTCTAAGCGTCTTTGTATGCTTATATCTGATTTCACTCGACTGAATGCATGTATATATGTTGTAAGACATGTAAAATAAATGAATGACACTGGCACTACGCACAAATTAATGTAGCCTAAACTTACACCGCACTTTCCTAATAACTTAAGTTCTCTCGCGTCACTGACCGCTAGAATGCATTAAAAAACACCAGGAAAAAACAGTGTTCAGTCCACCAAGTCATAAGCTATCGGCGCTGCGCAGCACCAGTTGTGATATTTATCTTACGGAGTGTAATTGTAGGTAATGTCATGTATGAAAACTAGTATTGTTAGGCAATACTATAAGTGCAAGTCCAGGGCAGCTGAGGTGTGGCGATGACCTCATCGATACGCAAGCAGGATGTGCGGTTTCGCTGTCTAAACAAATTCAAACGGGCTACGGTTTCAGATTTCTCCACTCTGGGACCAGGTTTCAGAAAAGTGCGATTTCGGGCAGTGCGTTTACAGGATTCGTTTGGACGCTCGGCCAAGACGAAGCAAAACCTCTGCGTTTAACCTAAAAAGCGACTCCGTGTGGACGGGCCCTTAATGTGGAAGTCTGAAATCTGCACTCCAGCCTCAGAGCGCCCACCCAGCTGGGTCTTTGACATCATGGGGATAACACCGGAAATAGGAATGACCTCTGTTGTTTTGGCTGAACTTAAGAAGTAGAGACCCACAGGTAGGATTTGCAGGGTGGGATTGGAAGCTCACACCCTTTAGCTTTCAATGACCTATGTTCTATGTTGTGTGAATGAAGTATGTTGGCATTAGCATTTAAAACACGGTGAACCAGAAGAGGGTGTCCGACATCCTGCTCTATCGTGCAACATTAGTGAGGGACTAAAGTGAAACTAAATTTGCCAAGGCGCTAGGGCTGCAACGATTAATCAATTAATTGTTGACTTAAATGAATCGGCAACTGTTTTGATTATCGATTAATCGGTATTTGTCATTTTTAAAGGAAATGACATGCACATTCTCTGACTGTAGCCTCTTAAACTTAATATTTTCAGCTTTACTTACTCCTATGACGGTGAACTAAATATCTTTGGTGTGTGGACAAAACATGGTTTGTGAGGACATAATCTTGGGCTGTGGAAAACAATGATCGACATTTCTTCTCAATTTTCTGGCATTTTATCGATCAAACAACTAATAGATTAATCAAGAAAATAATCGGCAAATTAATCGACAATGAAGATAATCGTTAGTTGCAGCTCTGAGTCTACTCCAAAATCTAACAGGCTCTCCTTGCTTTGCCCATGCCATAATACCAGGTTCCATGAAAATTGGGGCGGTAGCATAATGCTTCGTATTAATAAATAGACAGACAAATTTAACCAAAAGCATAGCCGCTTAAGGGCGATAGACAATGCTTACTAACTCAAGGGGTGAAAGATGCTATGAATGTTTGTCCAAATTTGAATTAAATTTTGATCTGTATTGCATGATAGGAAGAATGGTTGAATGGTTTTCATGAGCATATTTTTCAGTGTAACATGCATATGTATAGACTTTATTAGTACACTTTAACTTGTGTTTTATGCTACACAAATCCTGAATCACTAGAATGACAAGACCCACACTGTTGGCACACAGGGGTGAGTTTCCCAAAATCATAGTTACTAACCTGTTGGGAAATTGCATTGCAACCAGCCAATGTTGCAAAGGCACATTCTGTTTACTAATCTGTCATTTTAAAAGGCTAACTGAGAAAACATTGGAGAACCCTTTTGCAATTATGTAAACACATAATGTAATCTTAAAACTGCTGCCCTGAGTAAAAAAAACAATGCAAATGATCTCAGCTGGTATTGGAATGGAATGGACATTTCTAAGTGTCTCCAAACTTTTGACTGGTAGTGTACCTCTGTCTGGCAATGAGATTTACACTCTTTGGTAGAAGGATTGTGTGTGTGTGTGTGTGTGTGTGTGTGTGTGTGTGTGTGTGTGTGTGTGTGTGTGTGTGTGCGTGCCTGTTTAAAACCCTTGGCCTGTTTCCTTCCCAGCTGATGGATGTTGGTGCACAACATTCTTACAATCAGAATTTGTCTGCATCCTCTCTGTGCATCCATTGTCTATGTAAATCCATTAGTCTGAAGACTCTACTTTAGCAGGGTTTTAGACTGAACCACACTAGTGTTGCCAACTTCAATGTGAACAGTTCTCTGATGTTTTTTATTTTTTGAAGCACAGACACTGTGTCAGTCAGTCCAACATTTACATAATCAGTAATCTCCAAATTCTGCCTTTGCTCTGTCAACACACTGTATGTTTTTTTCAGTTTGTCATTGAGTTGTAGATTTCTCCATGTCAAGTATGCCAAGCATCACAAAATATCATAAATGTTCCGTGATAAGTAAATACATTATTGTGAAAGGTATTATTTATTTTCTTGTAATTGTTTAAGATTTAAATGAAACGTTAGATTACTAGATGCTTGTGTTAAATCAAACAGAAGTAGGAGTCTCCTTGCACTTCATCATCCGCACTCACCTGATTAGACGCTGGTTGCGTCAGTGTGCTCTGGTAGGCCAGGAAAGCAGAAAGAGCAAGAGTAGCGTAAGAGAATATTCTAGGACCAGAGCTAAGGAGCACAGCTTGACCTATCTGTTTGTCCCAGGAAGAGAAATCACTCTGCATGCTAGCAAGCCTAAATGTCAAAGGAAAAAATTTGGGAAAGGAAAGATGGATTTGTCTCTTTTGTCCTTGTGCTGTTGCCGTAGGGCACCTGCGAGACCCCAACAACCAGCTGGTGGTGGTGCGAAGTCTGCGCGTCTGTGTGACGGGCATCAGCACACGCCCGCCCCATACCGCCACACTCCGTGCTGCCCTCACCAACGCCGTGGCCACCTGCCAGCCGCCCGACACGACCAGCGCTAACGTCATCACGGCGGGAGACTATGACCTCAACATTAGTGGTGAGTGTGCACGCATGCATACAGTATGTGTGTGTGTTTTGGCCTCTTTGTATAAATGTATGGCTGTGTGTGTGTGTGTGTGTGTGTGTAAGAGTATTTTATGTTTAACAGACAGCTAGCATTGTTTGTGTTTGTGATGTATATGAAATGGGAAGTAGGGACCTTTAGAAGGTGCATAATATGTATAGGAGACAAAAGAGAAAAGATTTAGCATCTCACACAAAAATGTTGGTAAAGATAATGACCCTTGTTTTAATAATTGTTTGTATTGTTTTCAGATATGAGCACTGCTATCATATGGTTTCTGTTATGATGCTTTTGCGTTTATCTGTGGGTTTCTGGTTATACTGACATTTCCCTTTTGCACATCTGTTAACTCAAACACAGCTGAAAGGCATACACAGCACATTACCCCTGTTAGCCTGGAGAGGGCAGCAGACTCATAAAAATGGGAGAGTGTCTAAGGGTTACTTTGGTTTGTGTGTGTGTGTGTGTGTGTCTGTGTCTGTCTGTGTCTGAGGATTTCGTTTTGTCTGACGTTCATCCCTTTTTATTTCATCTTTCGTATTCTTATGGCTTGGATGACGGGTAAGAGTTTTAACATACATTACACACACTCGTACCCATACTCACTCACTCACACACACACACACACTCACATCCGTGGTGCAGTGTGTAGGATTGTTTGTGTGCACATTTAATAACTTTGTGTGTTTGATCGGTCACTGCCTCCTGGGCTCCTCCATCAGTGCTATTCTCACACTGTGCCATGTCATGGAGAACTGATCACTGATGGTCAGGGAGTGGTTCTCCCAGTTGAAATCTCTTGTGTACAGCACATACATACATACATACATACATACATACATACATACATACATACATACACACACACACACACACACACACACACGGACTGAGTGTAGTTTTCAGAAACACACATATACACACACACACTGAGTGTGCTGAAATAGCATCTGCCTGAGTGTTTCTGGCCCACTGAATAGCTCAAGGGACCCAGGAAAGCAGCTGACTGTGTGTGTGTGTTCGTGTTCGAGTTCGAGAGAGTCAGTGTGCTTAACACACTGAGTAAAAGGACTTTCACACCTCTGAGTAAGCCCTTCCCCTTAACTCCATCTGTGTGTGTGTGTGTGTGTGTGTTTCTGTGCACACGTGGTGGTTAACGCAGTGCCTGGCTCTCTCCTCTCAGATCGCTCGTTAAAAGCGAGCGTGCCATGGTACTCCAGCTGGAGGGACACTCTCACCCAGCTCAGCTCCAGCAGTCACTTCACAGGTACTCACAGGCACCAGCAGGGGGCGTGTGTGTGCGTGTGCGTGTGTGTCAAATTTGTGTGTGAGAGAGAGCGAACGATGAGTGATTTGTGTGTGTGTGTGTGTGCATGTAGGTGTGTCTCAGTGTGTATTTGTGTGTGCATGTGTCAAATTTGTATGTGTGCGTGTTGAATGTGTGAGACAGTACGAGTCATCGTATTGTCATGTGTGTCTGCACTCTGCGATTGCCTCCCCATTTCACCTCCTCGTAGCGTAGCGCTCAACTTTTCTGCCCCCTCTCTCTTTCCGTAGCCAAGCCGCGTAGTGAACTCTCCTCTCTCTCTCCAGTTCCTCTCTCAAGGTGGTGGTGTTCTCGTCCTTTCAAAGACTCTATTTAACCCAGTGAATGACTCACTGCATGTAGAAAAGCAGAGAATCTCAAGTATTCCCTCAAACATCCACAGTCTAAGCTAAACTTTTCTCTGAAATATACATTCTGAATGTAATGGTCCCAGCTGTGAGTCATTTCACTTTTTTTTTTGTTTCTTCTTCCTGTTCCCTCCTCCTCCTTAACGTCTTCCTCTAGCCGAAACTTCCTCTGCCCTAGCCGCTGTAGTGCTTTCTGTAGGTGGCCAGTGTGCACAAGATAAATCTGGCCCGACTTCTGTGTCCACGATGTTCCTGTCTTCCCTACATGTGCTCACACACACTTTTTGTGTGTTTGAATGTGTTTTTCTTTCTAGTGTTGTCTGAAGATCTTATAAGTACTTTGTGCATATGTGATAATGGTATGACATCATTCCTGTTATCTACCGTGATTGGTGGATGTATGTAAAATGTAAAGTTGATTGGGTAGGTATCTCACAGCTCAAATCAGTGTGACGCTAACCGCTCTCAGCCAGTCTCCCCTGTCAGCCACCCCTGACATGCTCAGTGTTAATTCAAAACATGATCAAAGTTGTTGCCTGACATATTCCTCTCCTTTTGTCTGTTACTATTTTTATGACTGGTTTGTTTGACAGAGAAAAGGGAACAGGTTTATTAACCAGTTTTCGGTGGGGAAGTTGACATCTATATCCCACTTTCACAAACACTTCTTTCTATCCGTGTGTGTGTGTGTGTGTGTTCTTAGCGACGACCCCCTGGTTTGAAGCTTACAGGGAGATCTTCCTGCAGTCCATGCCTGGGTCTGAGCATGAGTTCCTCAGCCACTACCTGGCCTGTATCCTTAACATATGCACACCGAGGAGTCCCAGACATGAGGCACAACGGCAACATACAGCAAACCCTCAGATTCCTAGTGCTTCTTGTATGGCAGCCTTTGTAGTTAACAAAGGAAAGGAAACTGATGAGATTGTATATGCTTTACACGTGGTGTCAATGTAGACATGATGTTCACAAAACAATTTCCATGTGGCAATGCAAGATTTGAAAAATACAAGCGTATGTGTTGGTCTCATCTGTCACTTAATCACACACACTCACACTCTCACACACTCTTGCCACTCCTGCCGGGTCTGACATGCGTTCCTTGACCGAGTGTGTCCAGGCATGCTGGTTGTGTCGTCGTCGGAGACGGTGCCTCTGGATCAGTTTCTGAAGCTGTCCCAGGAGCAGCACAAGATCCAGCACAGCGGAGAGTACACCCACCCACGCTGGTTCATCCCCAACACGCTCAAATACTACGTCCTCCTGCATGACATTAGTGATGGAGATGAGCAGAGGTGTGTGTATGTGCGTGTGCGTGTGTGTGTGATGCCATACAGACTTTGCTATATATATATCCAGTTAACACTTCCGTTCAAAAGTTTGGAGTCATTAATGTAGAAAGAAATGGCTGATGTTTAAGCTGATCTATAATGGAGTAGTATGGGAATTTCTAAGTGACCCCAAACTTTTGAACGGCAGTGTATATCAAACGAAGTTTAATTCACTTGTGTTAACTAACTCCTGCAGAACTAAAGTAGTGTATGGCAGTTGACTCAGGCTTTTGGACCCCTGGCTATGAGATTTAGTAACCCACACACGCTTGAGCTCCAGTCACTGTGTGTGTGTGTGTGTGTGTGTGTGTGTGTGTGTGTGTGTGTGGCGGCAGGCGATTGGAGAGAGACGGAAGAGGAGCAGAAGCGTGGGCTGTGTGCTCACCCACATAATCTCCGGCACACACACACACTGTCTCTCTCTCTTTCCCTCTCTCTCTCTCTGTGTGATGCATGATGCTATAATTGAATGGATGTCTTACCCTAATGTCCTCACTCACCCTCTCTATTTCTCTCTTTCTTTCTCTTTTTACTCTCACTCTTTCTCTCTATCTCCCCCTCCCCTCTCTCTTTTTGTCTCAGAGCGGAGAGTGTGTATGAGGATATGAAGCAGCGGTACGGCTCTCAGGCATGCTACCTGCTCAAGATCAACTCCAGACAGGGAGGAGCTGTGGGCTCTGAGGAGCAGATCCCTGACCCCTGGAGCCAGTACCTGCAGAAAACACACACACAGGTATGCACATGTACACACAAGGGCTGCAACTGGCCCAAGATTATGTTCTCAAGTGCCCTTTTTGTTTTCACACACAAAATATGCATAGTTTACTGTAACAGAGGAGTTAAGTAAAGCTGAACATATTCAAGTTTAACTCATTGAGTGCCAAAAACGTAATATTACATTTTTCCTTCCCATGCGTTGAGTGCCAAAAACGTAATATTACGTTTTTAGCTTTTTTTTTTAATTACGAAACTAGACACTTTAACACACCTTATATGTGATTTTGGGGACTCTGTGATGAATGGAAATTAAATATATGACAATCGAAAACTCATGAAAACGCACAATCTGGACATTTTATCTGGACATTTTATCATAACTCGGTTGCTGCTTTGGGTCGAATCACGCATGCACGTCAGGTCAAAACCAGGCCATTTTCGTGGGTCTATCACTAGGTGACAGTCTCGCCAGGTCTCGCTGATCACTTCCCGGAAAGTTTACACAAGTAAGTAACAGGCAACACTTCATATTTCATGAAAGACGTTATATCTCCATTTCTAGAAAAAAACAGTGATTTTGATGAAAACTAACCACTGTTTAGCTTAGGATTTCTCAGGAACAGAGGCGTGTAGAAATGCACGGTTTGCACCCACCAAGAGGTTAAAGTCTCACCTTTTAATCAAGCCATTGTATGTGTTCATAGCTATAAGACAGAATATGCTGTGGCTGTACAAAAATCAATGGTCTAGATTGCTGGCACTCAAGGACAAAGCTCCCGAAACCAGCTTGGCATTCAATGAGTTAAGAAGGTGCAATTAAAGAAAATTGAGAGGAGCTACACACACACACACACACACACACACACACAGTGCTTGCAGATGGTATTTATTACACACACTCCACATACACTCCGATAGCCAGATACAGCCTCAAACATACTTATTGGACAAATTATTTCTTTCTTTTTTTTCTAAATATGCTCTTTGTGTGCGTTTTATTTGTGTGTAGGAAGTGTTCGATGATACCGCATCTACCAACAGCATTGATAATGACCTCAACAGTTCTTCTAAGATGGACGATGGAGACACCCCCACTAAAGGTGACCTCTCACCCCTTGGGCTTTGTAGCTCAGGCAGTAGTAGGTGGAGAACACAGCATAGTGTGCTCATGATTCCATATAGAAATTGGAACAGTTTACAGAGGGGTTCATCTGGTTGGCTCAAGAGAGAATCAAATGTTTCAACTACATGTATGCACTGTACTTATGCCAGATTCAAGACTATTAATTCCACAAAAACAATTAGACAACAGGACGGTATTTATAGATGTGCACGTTTGTTCTATAAAACACTTTGCGCACAACTTTCAAAAAGCGCCATAAAAATGGTAGTGGACCATGTGCGTGCCACATTCAGGAGTATGTGTTGTTTAAGTTTGTGGCCTTAATAGTGATCATTAAGTTTATTTCAGTTTCAATTTCAATTGATTAAGAGTGCACAATTACCATGCAGCATGGTCCCAAAGCACTTTCAAAAATGGAACATAATCAAATAATTACAAATAGAAATAGAATTTGCTGTTCTTCCTCAGATGGCATGTCCAACAATCTGGACGAGCACCCTCTCCAGCTGGACCAGTCGGCGGAGCCAGTTCTGCCCGGGCAGGGGGGTGAGTCACTGGAAGGCGAGGAGGCGCGTGACCCTAAGCCCGGCGGCCCCGGAGGAGGAGGAGGAGCGGTGGCCCTTCCATCGTCCAGTGGCACCCATGGGGCTTGGCTCACCCTCACTGACCACGACCGCATCCGCCAGTTCATCCAGGAGTTCACCTTCAGAGGCCTGCTGCCCCATATTGAGAAGAACATCCGACAGCTCAATGACCAGGTGGGCACTCGCCGGCTCGGCTATGCGTGTGCACACACACCCCACGTAGTGACCTGATGTGGATGTTTGTGTTCACACACACACACACACACACACGCACAGGTGCACGCATGCAGGCACACAGACACAGACACATGCGCACACACACACGCACTCACGCACGCACTCACACTCACAG
This sequence comes from Alosa sapidissima, assembly GCF_018492685.1. Lineage (NCBI taxonomy): Eukaryota > Metazoa > Chordata > Actinopteri > Clupeiformes > Clupeidae > Alosa > Alosa sapidissima. The sequence continues at coordinate 10,104,293 of NC_055968.1, read as the reverse complement.
GGAGATGCATCTAGGTAATCTTTTCCTGCTTTTCCGGTCCACTTAGACTAACACACCACTCACCATTATTTTGCTATTAAAGTCCCTCTTTTTCGGCTGGAGCCCTGGCATATCATTTGGCTGGAGGAGAGCGAGTGGGTCTGAGTCTGACAACAAAGCGAATTGGTTTGTGAATGAATTGGTTTTTGAGAAAAAGTGTCTGTCATTTCTGTGACAGTGGCCGTGGTTATTTTGTGTATCCTTGAGTGCTCACATTGTCTCGTCTTATCACTTTGTCCCTTAATTGAGCGAGATGTTTCATGCAGCGCTCTTCACAAATGCAGGGAACTTCTGTCACAGTTAGCTACAATTACTGACATTACTAATAAAAGTGTTGTAGTTTTGCAAGGTGTGTGTGTGTGTGTGTGGCAGGAGTGAGGGGGAGAACAAAAGCTCATTATATAGATCTCCTGTTCTCAGTAGCCTCTCCGCTTCATGATTGATGACATGAATTTACTCTCAATTTGAACAGCTCTTGCGCCCGTCTCTGCTCCTTTCTCTATTTTGACTTTGCTGTGTCTCTCTTCCTCCCTTTTACTCTCATTTCCACCACCTTTCTCTTTCTTTCTGTCTCTCTCTCTCTCTCTGTCTCTCTCTCTCTCTCTCTCTCTCTCTCTCTCTCTGCACTCTCTTTTCTCAGTTTTGACTTTTCTGTGTCTCTCCCTTTTACTCCCATTTCCACCACCCCTCATTCATTCTTTCTCTCTCTCTGTATCTCTCTCTGTTTTGACTTTTCTGTGTCTCTTCTCTTTCAGCTGGTATCTCGGAAGGGCTTGAGCAGGTCGTTGTTCTCGGCCACTAAGAAGTGGTTTGGTGGGGGGAAGGTCCCTGAGAAGAGTATCAGTGAGCTGAAGAACACTGCTGGACTACTGTGAGTCATACACTTGTACGCTCGCTCACTCACTCACTCACTCACTCACTCACTCACTCACTCACTCACTCACTCACTCACACTGTGTGTATGCACGTCACAGCAAGCAACTTAATATTATATTATGATTATGATGCAGAATTTGTCGTTGTTTCGAAGTCACATTTTCGATACAGTATACCTGTAGGTACTGCAAGCCTAAAATTCACTGACAATATTGCTGATGCGCAACAGGAAATAACATTTTGAAAAGGAGGTCAAATGTTTTTTGGGTGCTAATTGACTAACAGGGTTCCCGCGGATCCTTAAAAAGGCTTAAATACAACTTTCTGTTTTTAAGGCCTAAAAAAAGTCTTAAATTGTCGGGGCCGTCTTGAATTTTCGAAAGGGGGGTATTAAATTTGCGTATATGGGACCGCCAGCGAGCCCGCGAGTGCAAGAGAGCGAGTGAAAGGTCTCCATCCATCCGGTTTTGTGTATTTAAAACGCAATTGTATAAGTGACTATATAAGGCTACGGGAGGAAGTGTAGTGGTTGCAGAGTAAAGATGTTTTTCACAGGTGTGGTTAATAAAGGTGTGAAAACGGTAATAATATGTACAAATATGCCTGACGTTTTCGTGGTGTAGCCTAGGCCTGAGAGATACGCAAGTAGCCTACATGAGCAGTAGAATGAGCAGGAGAAAGTTGATAAGCCAGTTAGCGATAGGGTGACCATACGTTCGAATTTAGGCCGGACATATGGATTTTAAAAGCTCTGTCCGGCGTCCGGCGCAGCCTCAAGCCGGACACTCATTTGTCCTCCTTTTTGAAGTTGCACTAGGCATCTAGATCTTTGCTCGGACGCAGCATGGTTTCACAAACTATGGACGCGAAGACTGCTGGTCAAATTATGCGCGGTGCTTCTATCACTCGTCTGATAATTTGCTGCCCAATTTATGAAGGAACCACGGACTGACAGAAAAAGAAAACAAACGTTTTCGCAATCAGGAGGAAATACTGTACACGTTAAGTTGATCTGTTTGCATCTTTCCAGCATGTTGCTGGCTTAGCCTAGGGTAGAAAATATCTGTCTAAGTTATAATACCTGGAATATCTGTCAGCAGCTTGCTTGCCAGCCTTTCCCAGAAGGCCTACTTCGCAAAAGTTGTGAAATATAGCCGCATATTTTTTTTGAATGTCGGTGACTGGCTACATAAAAAAAAAAAAAAAAAACGTGCGTTCATAATACATGCGTGCTTGAGATGAGACCAGCAGTTTTCAGCAGTATCCGAGGAGGACCTGTCAATGTCAATGGTTTTACAATGTTTCAGTCAAGCTTTGGTTAGTTTAGATACAACTGGTATGCAAAATGTAAAGTAGTGGATTAACTTTAATTTGCTGTGCTGCATATGGGACAATAGATGCACATAGTAAATTATATAAAGTAAGCCTATTTAAATAGCTTAGTCTAACTTTGAAAAAAATATTGAAGGGAATCCAGTCCAGTGCACATGTCTTTGGCAAGTAGTCTAGGCTACTACAGATACAGGTGAAGAACAGTCAGCCTCAGCCAGTAAGCACAACCAGATATGTACAGCCAGCTTCAAAAGCAAGCAGCCCCAGACCCTTAAATTGGGCATTTATAGCTGTGAAGGTAATTCACACACAATTATTTTTCTTTCGCCAAAATATATTTGGTAACTTCTATAGACATCCAAAATGGGGTGGGGTTAAAATTAGTAGAAAAAAATAAACTGTTGCATAAAACAATTTTAAGTTATCGTATGTATCTTTTTGCCGTGGTATAGTCTTAATTTTTTCCATTTAGATGTTTTGAAAAGGTCTTAAAAGTCTTTGAATTTGCACTTGGAAAATGTGCAGATACCCTGGACTAAACTGACATATGGTCCACTATTTAAAGGTATACTATGCAGGTTTAGGTATATTTGGCGAGTTTAGAGCTCCCTCTAGAGTCGCGAAGTATTTATGTTACTCTGCTATTGTAAATAGCAAACTGACAAGGTAATGATTCTCGCGAGTTTTGGTGGGGCGCCACTCTTGGAAGTTGCTTAGCTGGTTTTCTCGGTAGGTACTCGCTACGTCTATGCTGTATAGCTATGCTAGGGGAACGATTTGCCTATTACAAGTTCGTTTACCATCAAATTGGTTTCATAAAGGTGAAAATCTTGCATAGTGTGCCTTTAATAAGTTTGTGTGGGAACTTATTTGAAACATGCTCCACAGGCAAAAAAGCCTACTGTTTATTACTGTTAAAGACTACATTCGGTACACATCTGTATTGAACATAACGTCCTGTACCTACATGGCAGGCTTGTGCAAAATTCCAGAATTGAATTGAAACTGGCTCTTAAATTCCAATTCAATTCTTGAATTTCACTTGCATTTCAATCGAGGTAGCAAACAGGAAGCAGAATTGCAATTCGAACTGTCCACAACCCTGCTACACGGTTGGGTACGAATAGGTGTACCTTTCCACCCCTACTCTGAAGATAATGTTCCCCTGCTTTGGCTACACAGAGAGGGTTGCAGGTCTCTCTGGCAGGCATGCCTCACTGACACGCGAAGTGTGTGCTGGTGCCTTTTATGGTGTTGTTCAATAATAAACTGTTTAATCTAATCAGTGATGTTCTTTGGCAGAAAGGGTTCTTTCATTAGGCATAAAGAAGCACTCTTCATGTTTTAGATGTAGATGTTGTTTTGATTATTGAGTATTAGGTGTGAAATACAATACAAATTAAAAATGTGTGGTCAAGGTAAATGCACTGGTCAATCTGACTGGTGTGAACTGCCTTGACCTGGTGTTCAGCAAGTAATGGGCCATGAGATTGCCTCCCTCTTGGTGCAGGCTGCAGTGCTGGAGAGTGCCGGTGTGCTGCTTTCTGTCGTCGTGGAGATCAGAGATCCACAGACACATTCGTTATTGCAATTTAGCCGTAATGAGTATGACATTAGTGACACAGAGAGAGCATGTGACTTGAGTGTTGCTCTTGCTAATGTAGTACGGGCCAGATTAGAATTGGCGAGGGTGTCTACTTTGTCCATCTTAGATTGGCCTCTTTACTTGTCCAGATGTTTCCCTAGAAGGTGTGGAATCTATGATGGACTCAGAGCCTGTTAAAACTGACCTCTGACCCCTGTGATGTTACAGCTATCCCCCAGAGGCGCCAGAGCTCCAGATCCGTAAGATGGCCGACCTGTGCTTTCTGGTGCAGCACTATGAGCTGGCCTACAGCTGCTACCACACCGCCAAGAAGGACTTCCTCTCCGACCAGGCCATGCTGTATGCAGCCGGCGCACTGGTAAGATGCATATCCACACACACACACGCAAGCAGACACACACACACACACATACACACACACACACACACACACACACAGGCAGTCAAACTCACATACATATGTTCAGATACACCCAAGGTTGAATGGACTCGCACAAGCCTGCCATTTATGTTTGTAAACTATACATAGACAGTTTTATTGGACACACAAACCCAGAAATCAACAATATTGCATTCAGCCATCTAGAACAATAGAAGTAGAAATACAACAAGTGCAGGTGCACTCACACATACTTGTACTTGTATGTCCTGACAGCAAAGTAGAACTTACGTTCCGAAAGGGACCTACCCAGACACACGCACATGAACAGCGGCACAATCGCTGTAGAGAAATACAAGCTCACAAATGAATAATTTCACATATGATGAATGTGGCCTCCATCTTCTCTGGCTCGATTCCCTCTGCTGTAATGAGGAAGACATGGCTCTGTGCTTTTCTAGGACATCTGAGTGCACACACTCGCACACTTGATTCAATTGAAATTACTCTTGTTCTCTCCTCTTTACTCTTTCTTTTCTTTCTTTCTTTCTTTCTTTGTCTCTCCCTCTCCGGCTTCCCTTCTGCAGGAGATGGCTGCGGTCTCTGCTTTTCTTCAGCCTGGAGCCCCTCGACCGTATCCAGCACATTACATGGATACAGCCATCCAGACGTACAGAGATGTGTGCAAGTACGGCATGGACTCATTCACAGACCAACTCACAGACGCGCGCACACACACACACACACACACACACACACACACACACACACACACACACACACACACACACACACACACACACACACACACACACACACACACACACACACACACACACACACACACACACACACACACATTCACGTATCTATATCTATTGGCCTGGCCAGAATTCATTTGAGTATACGTAGTGTACGTATTTGACTGTTGAATTTGTCAGAAGCTACCGTATGCACATTGAATGAGGAGCATCATAACTTGTTTAACATAATATGCTAAATAGCGTTATCCAGTTTTCTTGTGTGTTGCATGACTTCTTTTGTGAGGACATTTTATGGACAGAGTGCTGTGGTACACAGGAACATGATGCTGGCCGAGCGCTGTGCCCTACTGAGTGCTGAGATTCTGAAGAGTCAGGCCAAGTACTCCGACGCTGCTACACTGCTTATCAAGATGACCAGCGAGGTGTGTGTGCGTGCACATATTTTGATGGCTGAGACATTTTTTCCCCCTTTACCAGTGAGAGTTGATGAACCTATGTCCTAAGCCTAAAATTTTGAGGGAAGTTTACAGAATGCAATAATCATGTTGGTTATGTTTTTAAAATGACACTAGATATTTGTCAGTGACCTGCCCACTTAACCACCAAGATGTTGAGATGACTGGTGTGGTTTTACTTCACATCTGAGGGATCAATTCAGTATAAATGGGGCAGCCGTGGCCTACTATTTAGCGCTTTGGACTTGTTACCGGAGCCGGTTCGAACCCCGACGAGTAGGCACGGCTGAAGTGCCCTTAAGCAAGGCACCTAACCCCTCACTGCTCCCCGAGTGCCGCTGTTGTGGGCAGCTCACTGCGCCGGGATTAGTGTGTGCTTCACCTCACATGTGTTCACTGTGTGCTGAGTGTGTTTCACTAATTCACGGATTGGGATAAATGCAGAGACCAAATTTCCCTCACGGGATCAAAAGAGTATATATACTTACTTACTTACTTAAATCGTCATAATATTATGGCGCAACAGTGAAGTCACAGATAGAGTGAGCTAATGCATATCACATGAGATCGCGCATGCACATAATATCACACCGAAACCCACAGTGTAAAATATTAATATGCGCATTTTAACATCTCGCGCTTGTAAATGTGAAACGAAAGTAATCCACTTGGTGTGCTAGGAAAACTGGGGTAAAACCATGCAAGAGGCGGGAGAGAAAAGTTTGAACAAGCACACGTGGTGAAGGGGATATTTACAGTAGACGCACAAGATGTTAACATGCTTAGGTGATATGCTATGTGTTCTCAATCTATTAACTCCATTGTGCCTCCATAATCATTCCATGTGTAAACATCCTTAAGAGGTGCATACACTCTTATGATGAGCAGCATTTGTATCTGCGAATTCTACTCCTAAATTTCAGCACGACACCTCACAATTGGTTGATGGCTGTTAGGACGCTCTTTGTATTTTAAGTGATAATGATTCTGAGTGTGTGAATGAAACTTTGATTGTTGATTACTGTTCTTGGAGGTTCTTTTAAATCCTCCACTTTCTCTATGTGTGATTGCAGGACTCTGATTTGCGAAGTGCTTTACTTTTGGAGCAGGCGGCTCACTGCTTCATTAATATGCGTAACCCGATGGTGCGAAAGTTTGCCTTCCACATGATCCTGGCAGGACACCGCTATAGCAAAGCTGGACAGGTACAGTACAAACACACACATACACTCGGTCTCTTACACTTACCAAACACACACACACACTGTGTGCAAAGCTCACAGCAAAGCTGGACAGGTACGATACAAACACACACACTCAGTCCCTTACACTTAAACAAGCTCACCAACCACTTCAGCCCTACATGTACACACACACACACACACACACACACACACACACACACACACACACACACACACACACACACACAATCTCCCTGACTCTGTTGTCCTTTGCCTTTTGACTATGTCCACTTTCAGCGGAGACACGCGTTGCGCTGCTACTGCCAAGCGCTCCAGGTGTACCGTGGGAAGGGTTGGTCACTGGCGGAGGACCACATCAACTTCACCATTGGCCGGCAGTCCTACACACTCCAGCAGCCGGACAATGCGGCAGCAGCCTTCAGACACATTCTCATCAACGACAGCCAGCAGAGCCCCACCCAGCAGGCCGCCTTCCTTAGAGAGTACCTTTACGTCTACAAGGTGAGCCACGCACACACACACACACACACACACACACAATCATACATCAGCTTAACCCCACCCAGCAGGCCGTCTTCCTTAGAGAGTACCTTTACGTCTACAAGGTGAGACACACACACACACACACACACACACACACACACACACACACACACACACACCATCATACCATCATACACCAGCATACACCAGCTTAACCCCACCCATCAGGCCGCCTTCCTTAGAGAGTACCTTTACGTCTACAAAGTGAGTGACACACACACACACACACACACACACTTGAACAAATGTCCGCTAAAAATAGGCTTTTACTGATTAGAATTTCGATGGTATTCATTTAACTTTAAGCTGAAGACGGGCAAGCTACCCGTTGTCTGACTCATCCAAATCACTCATTGCATGTGTGAAAGAAACAGTAACGTTGGACTTGGACATCACAATAAATGAGGCTACCCATCAATAAATCTGCCCTGATAAGAAAATAGTAGCGAGGTTTAATTGACAGAAATTAATTTTGTGTGAGTCCAGGCGAGGCTGGGGCGAGTGGCACTCCCATCCTGTCTTACCTGCTGGTCCAGCATATTTCTCATCTTTAGCTTCGCCTCAGCTTGAAAAGTCTCTCATAACACGTAAGCCTTATCATATTGTAGAGACTCGTAAGCCAGTGCCACCGCAACCCTGCAAAAATATCTGTCGGTTTTGGCATGCTGCAAGATAGGCTATGGACGACACTAGGATTAGGCTGTTTTAAGAGATGTGATGTGTTCATTAGTGTTGCACGGTTCACCGATACTACAAAAGTATCGCAATACCCTGAAATTAAAAATGTCACGATGCCTAATTTTATTAGTATCGATACTTTTGAGAATTACCGTGTTCTTTTGAAGTAACATGCATGTGCACAAGGCATGCTTCTAGCGCCTCCTCCCCTAACCTGTCACTGTGCGTCTTTTCTCCTCACACACACGTAAGTGCACACACTTGCATCTCTCAAGTTTGTGTTGCTAACTTACCTAGGCTGTGGGATTTTGGTCATTTAGGCCTACTATTTGGGTTCAATGTAATTTAGAAATAGGCTAAGCAACCTTCGCAAACTTTTTTTACATCTGAAGAGAGATCTTTGCTAACTATCCCGCTAGCTCAGGTCACGTTTGACAATAGTGCTCGCTAAAATCATTAATGAACATTGCAAGACACTTATCTCTTCTATGATCCCAGAAAGATTTTCTTCGACTTGTAAATTTTTTGAACATTTATTTTATCTAATGACATACAAAACATAATTAATTGCATCCACATATCCTTATGCGCAACTTTTATTCACTAGACTAAAACCGTGAGACAAGGCCAATTACTCTCACGTATCTCTTAAAGTGACAGGCACTCAGTTACACCTACACATCACCAATGTGCACTCAATTAGACCTAGAACACCACATTAAAGATATGCCTAAGTGTAATAGTTTAAAAATAGTTATAGTTTTAGAATAGTTTTCAAATTGCTAAATATATTTACTAGTAATCATGCAGAATATATGAAATATGACATTTCCATGTGTGTTTGTGTGGAGAGAATCAACACTACCAACATTTTTGTTCAGTTTGTTCATTTCAAAGTTTGCATGGGGAATCTAATCCAATTTTTTTTAACAAAAAAACAATATTTTTGTGCAATTAATAATTTGGGTTACAATTTGTACCCAATTTATACCCATCCACCATTATGAATTCAGGGGTTGTTTAAGTCCTGATTTCAGTGGACAATTCGGTTTTAACATTTCAGTAGTAATCGCCCATACAACCCTAATATATGAAAACTCCTTTTAAAGTTATTGCACACCTGAAATCTCTCCATGATCTGACAAAAAAGGTCATGCACAGTCCTGCTCAGTCATGCATGCCACAAAATTTTCAGCGCTATTATACGGCAGTAGCCTACGGAGGAGAAAAGACCTGTGAGCTAAAGCAATTGTTTTTCAGTCCTTGAACAATCATCCAAGAACCGTATTTGACGAACATGGAATGGCCACAGAACTTTTGCAAAGATATGTTTCCATTGGCTACACCAGACGAGCAAGTTTTTTCCCCCTTTACTGTCTATGCATGCGAGCAGCGTGTATGCGCTCCGCTTCCGTTGTTGTTTAAAGATTGAATGGGAAACGGATTTGGAGCCAAAGGCTAAAATGTAACGCAGCTACAATTTGTAAGGTATCACCAATATCAATTTAATGTTACAGATGTATGGCTACATACATTCTTAAAATGGTTCTGGTCTAGACTTAAATATCTATTGAAAACTTCACAATGGAGCGTGTTTTTAGAGCGTGATCTGCAGGCCACCTGTTGGCTATTTTTAGAAAGTGTGCTGGGGGCGCCTCAGCCATCCCGCAGGCTACCTGGTGCCTGCGGGCACCGTGTTGGAGACCACTGTAATAAAGCTTTAGCAAAGGTTTATTAGTGTGGGGAGAGTTTTTGCTGCAGCTGCTATGCAATTTTAGTTAATATAACTAGTGTTGTGATCATGAAGCAAAAGCTACTTATGGGCATGTCCTGTAACGAACTTCCAGAGGCTGGCGAGTTTGACCAGGGTCGTTCAATTGTATTTACATTTACATTACGTAACCTCTGTCCTCAGAGTGTGAACCGGCCGTCGGGGGAGACTGACTCGGAGGGCGTGCTGCCCCAGCTGCCCCTGCCCTGCCTCAACAGTGCACTGACGCGCGTCTTCTTCGGCCACGAGCGCAGGCTCGCCGAGGGTGAGGACACCACACACACACACACACACACACACACACACACACACACACACACACACACACACACACACACACTACCACCACCACCATCATCACCCCTGTGTTCTCTGCTGTCAAGCAGCTTCACTTAACATGGCAAACATAGTCTCTCCACTTGAGTAATACACACTTCCGACACATGCACTCATATTCTGTGACAGACACACAGAAGCTTTGATTTGCTGCCTCTTCTCTACACTAGTAAGGAGAGTGTTAAGGAAGAGGAGAATGGGTTGCCCTGTGGGCCTTTCAACTAAATTAAACTAGGAAGAAAATTCATAATTAAAACCACAGAGACAGGCTGACACACACACACACACGCACACACACACACGCACGCACACACACACTCACACACTCACACACACACACAGAGAGAGAGAGAGAGAGAAATGGATGAGTAAGATTAAATTAAAAGATGCTGGGCATGTTTGTGATTGCGCGCCTGATTGAGAGCATAAGTGGCAGTTTCTCATAGCGAAAGATCTGTGTCCTCAACCCACCCCCCTAAAAGCTGCATTTTAGCCCTTGAACTTTAGCAGTAAAAGGATTTTGCCTGCCTGTCTGTCTGTCTCTCTGGGCGAGAAGAATGCATTGACCCTCAAAGACTTTCTGTTATGCCTAGTTAAGAGCCTTAATGACAGTTTTTTCTTGTGCAAGATCTGTGCCCTTAACTTGGATTGTCTCTGTATGCGTCTGTCTCTCTGTCTCTCTCAATGTCTGTCTGTCTGGCTTATCTTCCTGTCTGTCTGTCTCTCTCTCTCTCTCTCTCTCTCTCTCTCTCTGTCTGTCTGGCTGGCTGTCTGTCTGTCTGTCTGTAGGTGAGAAGCAAGCAGCGACTCATGTGACACTGGACCAGGAGTGTGATGCGGATATCTCGCGCCTCTGGATCCGATTGGAGGAGCAGGTGGTTGCCATGGTGAATCGGGGCGTGGTGCCGCAGTCGTTTCAGCCCACCCAGGCCTGCCTCAGCCAGCACACTGATAACCTCAGATTTCCACTGGCCGTTGTCAATGGTTAGCATTACGCGCTGAAGAAGCACTACGTACACAACCATAGAGAGACGCTGTCTAGGCCAGGGTGTAAAAGATACCAGCCCGACAACACTTTTCATACGTGCCCCCCAAAATGTTTTCGGTTGGAAGCGAATGTTTTTAAAAAAATGTAGATACTTGCTGCCCCAGGTATGAAGATGCAGGCAAGGAAAAATGTGGTTTGCTGCACTGGCAATTACACATGTTGGTGTAGCCATATTCTCTCCTTGCTGGTAGAAAGAGAAAGGTTCACATGGAAGGTAGAGGATTTGAAGACAGAAAGAGCTGTATATGACCGCAATTACACGGTAAACCTATATGCATTGTGTAGTGACCGTGAGAATGACCATTGATCACGATGACGGCCCATACGAAAGCTCGTTCTAACACATCTGGACCACTGCCTAATATGAGTTTGACACCCCTGTTTTAGGCTAACCGTATACAACATACTGACACACACACACACACTCCATCCAACAAGCATTGGTGGTAGTATATGCCTGACTGTCTTTCTACTTGCTAGTGAATGTCCTTAGTCATGTGTTTTCTTCTCTTTGTTCAGAACCCATCATTGTGGAGGTGTCTTTCCGGAACCCTCTGCGGGTGCCTCTAAGTCTGTCTGACCTCTCGTTGCTATGGAAGTTTACCCCTGAAGACTTCAGCCGACTGCCAGACAACACACACCCCTCGTCTCAGAGCATCACCAACGAGAAGGAGGTCCTCAACCCACAGGTACATACACACACTGAAGTATCACATTATAATATACTTATCGACTTATTGATTATAGAAAAAACAATTAAACAGTGGACACACTCATAGATGGTGCAAACACGCTTTGTGTGATAATGTTAGTAATGTGTTTGGTGTGTCATACGTAATAACAACAGTGAACAAGACGGTGAAGATGGTGACCGGTAGCGAGCGGGAGAGGGATGAGGTGGGATATGTAAAATGACCTGGGTCAGGACTCCCACCTGCAGAAGCATTTAACTTTAAATGAAAATGAATCGACTGTAGCATAATGCTCTACAAAATATTGACTTTTATAACATGTTTTTGAAGGTTACGTTTTGGTCCCCAAGTTACCATTAGCTCAGTGTTGTTTTCTGTGCCACCTGTTTATTTATGCAGTTTAAAGGGTCTATATATTGTGTGTACCTCTTTTTCCAGACCACACCGAAAGATGACGTCATTACCACTGAGGTCATTGCAGAGTTCAACATGAGTCCAGAAGAGACCAAACTGGTGAGTGTCTCCCTCTCTACACCTCCGTCCGTCTTCTCTATCCCTTGTTCTTCCTCCCTCCTCTGTGGCGATTAGAGATGAACAGCAAAGACTGATCCTTGCTATAGGGGCAGTAATACCGTCATTTCCCAACATTGTTTTTGCAGAATTGATTCAGCTATGAGGTTAATACACGGGGGCAGTTAATATGGTATTAATATGGTTTTGTGTTTTTAACTTGCATAAAACACGGTCCTGCTGTTTATACACAATGCGGCTAATACACTGGAAATTACTGTAGCAAAGATAATTCATCTGACCCAAACAGAGGAGACCTGTTACTTTAACATTATGAGGGAGTGTACAGTATGTGGACACAAAAAAAGTGATCTAATCCTTTTTTACGGCGACTAAAACGGGATCTTGAGAGAGATGGAGAGAGGCCTTAGTCTTATCCCTCATTCCCCCCCCCCCCCCCCTGTCCCTCTATACTGGTCTCAGGCACGGCTGAAGCTGCTGCCCCACCAGACTGGAGAGCTGAGGATTCTGGGAGTAGTGTATAACCTGGGCACTGGGGACTCGGGAAACAGCTCAGCAGAAGGTAGGTGTGCATGCAGGCACAAGCGCATGTATACACGCACACACACATTCACACACATTTTTTTATTGCCACATACACGCTGCACATAATTATAGTGAGTTTCACAACACACTTTGACAACTGCGTGGTTAAAGCATTTAGTTATTATTTGTGTGTGTGTGTGTGTGTGTGTGTGTAGGGCTCCCAGTGGGTGGTTTGAGTGTACGTGGTCGGCAGGATCTGGAGATACAGGGCCCACGACTCAACCAGACCAAAGAGGAGAAGACCAGCGTGAAGCATGGATCAGACCACCGCCTCGACCCCATCATTACCCCACCCATGCCTTTGCTAGAGGTACAGTGTACACACACACACACACACACACACACACACACACACAAACACACTTCTACACGCCTCGACCCCATCATTACCCCACCCATGCCTTTGCTAGAGGTACAGTGTACACACACACTACTACACAATCTCTGTTCCCACTTCGTGTGCCTCTGCTCTTGGTCTATTGAATGGATGCATGCACTCCACGGAGGAAACTCCTGTCACATGTATTTAGCAGATACTTTTCATCCAGAGTGACTTACATATCAACTCAATTCTATTACAACAGTGGAAGCCGGGAATTGAACCCCTCAACTTCTCAGGATACTGCACACTAGCCCAGCTCCTTCACCACTACACACACACACACACACACACACACACACACACACACACACACACACACACACACACACACACACACACACACACACACACACACTACTGCACACTAGCCCAGCAAACATCAATCAGTCACTTGAGTAAATGATACCCCCCCCCATTCCCCTTATCCATCAGCTAATGGACAGACAAATTACATTCATCCACACACAGGTACACACTCACACAAAGGAGCGCTCACATATATACACACACATACACATACACACACACACACACACACACTCACGAGCAGACAACACAGGTACACACTCACACAAAGGAGAGCTCACACACACACACTCACGAGCAGACAACACAGGTACACACTTACACAAAGGCACGCACACACACACACTCACGAGTAGACAACATGAGTACACACTCACACATAGGCACTCGCGCACTCACACGCACACACGCACGAATAGACAACATGAGTACACACTCACACAAAGGCACTCGCGCACTCACTCACACACACACTCACGAGTAGACAACACAGGTACACACTCACACAAAGGCACGCACTCACACACACTCACGAGTAGACAACACGAGTACACACTCACACAAAGGCACGCACTCACACACACTCACGAGTAGACAACACAGGTACACACTCACACAAAGGCACGCACACACACACACGCACACACACTCACGAATAAACAACACGAGTACACACTCACACCAAGGGCCGCACTCATACACACACACACACACACACACACACACACACACTCACGAATAGACAACAAAGGTACACACTCACACAAAGGCGCACAGACACACACACACACACACACACACACACACACTCACGAATAGACAACATAGGTACACACTCACACAAAGGCACACACACTCTCACTTTATTTCATCCTTCATCAATTTTGAAATATTTTTTCCCTTCCTCTCTTTCCATGTTCTTTCTCCTGCCTTCTGTCTCTCTTTTTGTCACTAACTTACTCTTTCTCTCTCTCCCTCTCCCTCTCCCTCTCCCTCTCCCTCTCCCTCTCCCTCCCCCTCTCCCTCTCCCTCTCTCTCCCAGGTGTTCTTCCTGCACTTCCCGACGGCGCTGCTGTGTGGGGAGCTGCGGAAGGCCTGGGTGGAGTTTGTGAATGTGAGCGGGGTGCCGCTGGCTGGGCTGCGTGTGGCGTCCACGCACCCGCACTTCTTCACGCTGGGCGCCCGCGGCGGGCAAGGCCAGGCACGCACGCCCCTCTCGCCCGCTGCCTCCGAGCACAACTCAGCGTACAAGACCGTCTCCGCGCCGCCCTCCACCGTCGCCGCGCTCACCCTGGTGTCGCCCGCAGAGTTCGGTGCCAGAGGGGCAGCAGGGGTCGGCGGTAGCGGAGGCTCAGAAGGGATGCCCGCTGGAATTGGCAGTGCCAGGGTGGTGGAGGTGGAGAGCTGCCCGGTCAGGTCCTGCAGCCGGGCGAGGCCCTCCAGGTGCCCATGTGGCTGCGGGGGCCCGACACAGAGGGCGTGCACGAGATCCACTTCCTGTTCTACTACGAGAGCACGCAGAAGAACGGCAAACTCAGGTAGGCATGGAGGAGACTGCAGAGGGAGGGAGAGGGAATAGGTGAGCTGGAAAGGGGAGAGGCAAAGTGTCTGTGTCTGTGTCTGTGTGTGTGTGTGTGTGTGTGTGTGTGTGTGTGTGGCATGGATGGATGGATGTAGCAGAGAGGGAGAGATCCACAGGAGGACGTCCATAATGAGAACGCATAGAACAACCGTGAACTCAATTACCCAATGAGAGGAGGAGAGGAGAGAGATGTGGGGGGGGGGGGGGGGGGGGTCGGGTTGAGAAGGAAAGCAGGGAGGATAGAGGGCAGGAGAGGAAATGGGAAAGTCTTTCACTCACACGCTTGAAAAGTAATCAGCTTTCACCTGGCCTTAGATAAATGGGAGCGCACACCAAGACTGAATAGCTGGAGAGTCAAATGACTTTTGCATGCCAGGAGCATTTTACTTACCAGAGTGTGTGTGTGTGTGCGCCTTTGTGTGTGTTGGTGTTTGTGTTTGTCTATGTGTGTGAGAGAGAGTGTTTAATTGTGTGTGTGAGCGTGTGTGTGTACTCAGGCGTGTCTGTTGGAATACCAGGAAACTCATTGTCTGTTTTAATGAGCTAAGTGGCATCAGTGGAGGCTAAAATCAGAGATTAATATGATTGCGTGACTAAAGTCGTTAAGAGATCTTTCATCTGCCACCCCAATTAATGGTCATTAAATGCTTCCATTGGACAGATGCTTTTATTGGCAATGAGTCATCAGTCTTCGTCTTTCTGCCCTCTCCTCAATCTCTTTCACCCCACTCTGTCTATCCTCCACTCTGTCTGTCCTCCACTCTCTCTGTCCTCCACTCTCTCTGTCCTCCACTCTCTCTGTCCTTCATTCTCTCTCTCTGTCCTCCACTCTCTCTGTCCTCCACTCTCTCTGTCCTTCATTCTCTCTTTCTGTCCCCCACTCTGTCTATCCTCCACTCTCTCTGTCCTTCATTCTCTCTTTCTGTCCTCCACTCTCTCTGTCCTCCACTCTCTCTGTCCTTCATTCTCTCTTTCTGTCCCCCACTCTGTCTATCCTCCACTCTCTCTGTCCTCCACTCTCTCTGTCCTTCATTCTCTCTTTCTGTCCCCCACTCTGTCTATCCTCCATTCTCTCTGTCCTTCATTCTCTCTTTCTGTCCCCCACTCTGTCTATCCTCCACTCTCTCTGTCCTCCACTCTCTCTGTCCTCCACTCTCTCTATCCACCACTCTCTCTGTCCTCCACTCTCTCTGTCCTCCACTCTCTCTATCCACCACTCTCTCTCTCTGTCCTCCACTCTCTCTGTCCTTCATTCTCTCTTTCTGTCCCCCACTCTGTCTATCCTCCACTCTCTCTGTCCTCCACTCTCTCTGTCCTTAATTCTCTCTTTCTGTCCCCCACTCTCTCTGTCCTCCACTCTCTCTGTCCTTCATTCTCTCTTTCTGTCCCCCACTCTGTCTATCCTCCACTCTCTGTCCTCCACTCTCTCTGTCCTTCATTCTCTCTTTCTGTCCCCCACTCTCTCTGTCCTCCACTCTCTCTGTCCTTCATTCTCTATTTCTGTCCCCCACTCTGTCTATCCTCCACTCTCTCTGTCCTCCACTCTCTCTGTCCTTCATTCTCTCTTTCTGTCCCCCACTCTGTCTGTCCTCCACTCTCTCTGTCCTTCATTCTCTCTTTCTGTCCCCCACTCTGTCTGTCCTCCACTCTCTCTGTCCTCCACTCTCTCTGTCCTTCATTCTCTTTCTGTCCCCCACTCTGTCTGTCCTCCACTCTCTCTGTCCTCCACTCTCTCTGTCCTCCACTCTCTCTGTCCTCCACTCTCTCTTTCTGTCCTCCACTCTGTCTATCCTCCACTCTCTCTGTCCTCCACTCTCTCTGTCCTTCATTCTCTCTTTCTGTCCCCCACTCTGTCTATCCTCCACTCTCTCTGTCCTCCACTCTCTCTATCCACCACTCTCTCTGTCCTCCACTCTCTCTGTCCTCCACTCTCTCTGTCCTCCACTCTCTCTCTCTGTCCTCCACTCTCTCTCTCTGTCCTCCACTCTCTCTGTCCTCCACTCTCTCTGTCCTCCACTCTCTCTGTCCTCCACTCTCTCTCTCTGTCCTCCACTCTCTCTATCTGTCCCCCACTCTATCTTCATGTCTTTCACTCGTACTGACTGTTTCTGTCTCTCTTGCGCTTTCTTGCTCACTTACTCTCGCCATCTCTCTTACGCTCACTCACTCACTCGCTCACTCTCCATCTATTTTGCACTCTCTCGCTCACTCATTCTATCCATCTCTCTTTCTTGTGCTCTCTCGCTCACTCACTCCATCTCTCTTGCACTCTCTCGCTCATTCACTCTATCCATCTCTTTCTGTCGCTCTCTCGCTCGTTCCCTCACTCTCAATCTCTCTCTCCTCTCCTTCTCTCTTTCTCTCTCTCAGTCATAGGGTCCTGAGACACACCGCTGTCATCTGCGCGATCCGCTCGTTGTGTGTGCGTGCCTCGGCCTGCCGCAGCAACACTCTGGCCCTGACACACACACCCACCCCGGCACCGGCCCAGACGCCGGCTCAGGACCACAGGAGCGGTAGCATGCTGGTCTTCGTTGATGTGGAGAACGTCAACACCGTAAGAGACACTTCAAGGGCAATGGACACACACACACACACACACACACACACACACACACACACACAAATCACTCGAGACCAATGGACACAAAGTTGTTGCACTTAGAGTGTATATACATCAGGGTTTCCGTTGTCCGGTAATTACCGGACATTGGCCGGAGAAAAAAATGAAATGTCTGACAAAATTAAATCTCTCCGGGCAAATTGTCCGATTGAAATTGGCTAATAATCCCGTCCCCTAACGCAATCTGAATTTGAGAATAAGCCTTAATATGTAGGCCTATATTATACGTCCTCTGGCTATGTTTTTAAATGAACAGGCTCTACCGTTTGAAAAGTAAGCTATTAAACAACACGCAGCCTATGCTGCATTTCAAATAGGAAGCGCACGCAGCTTAAAACGTCCATGTTAAACAACTAACAAATGAGTAAGGCGGTTCAAACATGGCCAGGCCCAGGCAGACTAGCCTTAAAAGTTTTTTCAGAGGCCAGACGCGATGGATGATGATAAATTGGTAACGTGTAATTGGTGTCTATGATCTGCAGGGTTAGCCTCCTCGACGAGGCGATTACTGGTCCGCGGATAGTTTCTGGCACAATTAAACGGTATCATTGAACCGCGGCCGAAAGAAAAAGAAACTAAACATTTTCCCAGAATAGGAAACATTTCTTATTTATTGTTATCAAATAAAGAGGCATAGCATTAGGAGGTAGTGGTGTGAGCGCTCATTCTTGTGTGTGCGCATCTGTGTAAGTTAAACAGTCACCACTGGAGATAACGTGGGTAGCAGCAACAAACAACGTAGCCTTTTTAAAACAATGAACGAAGCGGACTCTTGCTGTCCATGAAAATATACTGGATAGATCTTGTTAGGCATGTTTAAGTTAGGCTAATGAACATGTTGCATTCTATACAGCCTGATTATGTCATTCTTTAAGCTACATAGCATGTCTCCAAGAAGGGATAATAGGATATTTGACCGGCATATCATCAAAATGTCCGGAAAACGAAACCTCACCATTTTTTCTAGCGGAATCTCTGATATACATATATATTTTGGTGTAAAAATGAAGGGTGAACTCACTTTCCCTCGTCGTGGGATCCAGTTGCGGTAATACAGATAGAAATAAAAAGGGGATTTGCACTCACACTCACACACATTGACATGAGGATTAAGTAACTTGTCATTTCAGACAAATAATCATATTCATATTCATATTCAGACTGACACAATTCTATTGTAATACATGTTCTGGGGCCTGTCGGTTTCTATTATGATTACATGTTCATATGATAATATTACCAGTTAAAATTAGACAAATATAACATCGGCCCAACTCTACTGTAAGTACAAGGGGATAGATAAAGATAAAAGTTTCCACTTATAAATATAGTCAGAATGTGTTCAGCCAGGACACCAAAACACTAAATAAACAGTTTTCAATGTCATGATGATGTATAACAGTCTCTCTCCCCCGCTCCCTCTCTCCCTCTCCCTCCCTCCCTCTCTCTCTCTCAACCTGTCCGTTTCTCTGCAGAGTGAGGTTGGGGTGCGCGAGTTTCACATAGTGCAGGTTTCCAGCTGCAGCCGTCACTGGAGACTACACACCTGCATTAACCCAGCTGGAGACAAAGGTGTGTGGGAGTGTGTCTGCTGTGTGTTAACTGGAAATGAACAGTCTCTTCCTTCCCTAACACTCTCCAGGGTAGCAGTTATGTTTCTATAGAAACCGTCTCCGAACTATGACTTTGTCTCTCCTTTCTTTCTCTCTCTACACACACACACACACACACACACACTTTGTCATTCCAACAAACCATACACATGTCTACACACATTTGCTCTCACACAACTCAAGCTCTCAGATCAATGATGGCCATATGCCATTGCACTGCAGAGAGTAACACACACACACACACACACGCGCGCGCACATAAGATGAGGTAGCACCACTTAGCTGTTAAAAGAAAATTGGGTCACATTGAGATTCTGCTGACTCACTCCTTATATGCCAACAACATTGCTCTCTCTCTCTCACACTCACACTCTCACTCTCACACACACACACACACACACACACACACACACACACACACTCGATAGAAAATCAGAGTTAAGGGAAACAGCACTTAGCCTTTTAGAGGAAATTGGGTCACATTGAGGCCTGCTGAGTCCTCCAGAATGGAGTGATATACTGAGCTGATATCACTCACAGAAATGCTTTCAGCCACTTGCTCCAACATCATTAGACACACACACACACACACATATTTGCACACATATTTTCACACTTGCAAAATCTTACAATTTGACACCGTTTTGCATTCACTTATATGCACTCAAATGCATACACACACCTGCTCTAACTCTACTCTAACTGTTGTAAACCTACTGTTATTGTCCAATTCACACACACACACACACACACACACACACACACACACACACACACACACACACACACATTCCCTTCTGACATTTCAGTACTTGTCTAGCAGTATTGTGTGTAACACGTTACAAAGTAACGCATTACAGTAATGTAACTACTTTTTCGGGTAACTACTGAAAATATGGTAACAAAATGTAGTTCCTTTTTCAAATCGGCGCAACATTACTTTTCCCAGGGACAGATTTGACAGTGACTGCTTTCTCAGCTGCACGCTTGCGCAATAGTCACAAGCTCCATACAGTACGTGACCGAGGCTGGTAGCATGAAGAGCAATCATGGCAAGCGAGAAACAGCCAACGCTAACTTTTGAGGGATGGAGGTATTCCCATTACTTCAAACTCGTTGAAACTAAGGGGAGGTATGTAAGTGTAAGGTGTACACTGAATGGCGGCGGCCTTTCTGTAAAGGACTGTCGGCGATTGTCACTGTGTGTGTGTGTGTGTGTGTGTGTGTGTGTGTGTGTGTGTGTGTGTGTGTGGCTGTTCATTATTGAAGTCCTGCTCCTTGTCCTATTTCCAGTTGGCCGGTCCTGGCTGGCAGACAGACTGAGTGACTGATCGAGATGTTGCCAGCGTGGAGAGAAGTAAAAAACACCCTGGCCAGCCAGCATCCTCACTACTGAGGAGGAGCCATTAGTGCAGATTACAGCTAAGAATTTAACGAGGGAGGAAGTGAAATACATTAACAAGGGGACATGCAAATGATCTGTGATGTGTACGCTGTTGAGAAAGCAAGGCATGGGGAGTATGTGAGAATCGATGAGTCCTGGCAGGTGTTTATAAACGTTCAAGTCCTTACAGGAGAAAAGCAACCAAAGTACCTTTTGAGCACACTAGGATTGTGTGTGTGTGTGTGTGTGTGTGTGTGTGTGGTGTGTGTGTGTGTGTGGGTGTGTGGGTGTGTGAGAGAGAGCGAGCGAGCTTTGGTAGCCTTTGTTGAGGTGATGAAAAGGAGCAAATGAGCAAATGAAGGGATGATGGAGGATAAAAAAGTGAGGGAGTGGAAGCGGTGTGGAAGAGATGGTAAACAATGTGCTGTCACGTTCCTTGCCCGTATACAGAATGTCCCATTAAGCTTGTGTTCCTCAGGTGTTTGTTGCTGCTGTCTTAAGTGCTGTTTGTTGCCATCTCCCTAATGTTACTCATGCAGGAAGGAAATCAGAGGTCTTGAGAAGACGGGGGTGGGTGCTGGGGAGCCGATGGGTAATTTTCACTCCAACGTTTGCCGCATTTGTTTGCAAACTGAATCACGTCTGAGTAAAGCTGGGATCATGCTAATGAGCATTTTATCAATGAGCATACTCTTTCTTTTTCTCTCTCTCTCACTCACTTTCTCTCCGTCTCTTTCTCACTGAAACTCTCTTCCCCCCTGTTTCCTTCTCTTCTGTGTCTCCCTCTTGTAGACTCAAAGCTGGGGAGCAGAGAGAGGGGAAAGCTATGTTTCAGAGCCAGCAGATGCAAACCACAAGAAGGTACAGCCCATTACATTTCCTTATACACACACGCACACACATACACACGCAAGACAGTCTTACCCATGCACCTCCAGAGACCTCTGAACCCTTGACATGCAAACATGTTCATCTGATCTGTTTTTGCGCTCCTGCAGCTACCTCAGATGCTGAAAACAAACTCACTTTTGCAGACTTGAACTTAGGAAATGAGCAGGTAGGTACATACACACACACCCCGACCCCTCTTAGCACACGCGCATACACACACACACGCATACACACACACACATGCATGCAAAAATTCCATTTGAATGTATTTATAATGAGTTGTGTAATCATCGCTTTGTATCACACTTTCTGATTACCTCATATGAAGTCTGTAGCAATAAAAAAAAAGGTAGCTAGGAGTAATGTGAGCTAATTAGTATTTGGGAGCCAAGCAGCCAGTCAAGCTGGACGTTGCTATTACTTTGACTTGACTTTGACTTTGACTTTGACTTGTTACTCGGCCTCCATAGATTTGTGGTCCGACTTCGATGTATCAACAGCGTTATCTTGGTACCCACTTTCCACACCAATATGGTTAATTGATTGATTAATTAATGCAAGTTGGAAATGGTCACATTTCCTTCTCTGTGTGTGTGTGTGTGTGTGTGTGTGTGTGTGTGTGTGTGTGTGTGTGTCTAGATCGTGAGCTCTTCCACCCCATGTGCAGACTTCTTCTTCCGCCGAGGCCCCTGTCCGGATCAGAAGCGATGTGGTGTGGTGGCGGGTGCAGCCTGGGGTCAGGGACTGGGGTCAGGGACTGTTGTCGACGACAGCCTGGCTGTGGTGAAGAAGTGTAGTGAGATCGAGCTGGACCTCATCGTCCTGTGGAAGGTGTGTGTGTGTGTGTTTAACTCAATTGTAAGTCCATTTGCGCAACAGTAAGGGATTTAAGGGTTACGCTCATCCAGGCTGCTACAGCTTTTGATGACATCAAATGGATTTAAATTTTGGAGGTTCTCTCTGATTATTGGGTGCTGCTTCCTCTGATCTCTCATCGCCAACTAAGGGCTCCTCTGCCAACCTAACCATCTAAAAGCACATGACCAGCACTGTAAGCACAGCGGGTACTCTCTTGGTTCAGTGCCAGAACTACTCGTACCAGAACTGCGTAATTACGCACACTTGTGCGTGTCCGGTTAATCGTGCTGCCTGCTTATTGCCCTTTGGTTGCCCTGGTTTCGTTCTGCAGCCTGTGCCAGTGTGTGGGTCTCCCCTGTGGCTCTCTGCTTTGATGGCTCACTACAAACTGAATCAACGTTGTTATCTCCTTTTGGATGACTGTGTTGAATGACGGTCATCTCGCTTCTGGACTTCTCTAAGCTGACAAACCAAAATGTCCTCAGATTTAAAGAAAAAATAAAACAAAAAGCAAAAAAAACCTTACTGAAATAATTAGGCAACCAAATGTGCACTTCCGAGATAAAAGAACACGAGAGGACTTCACGCACGTGTCACAGATGCTGTTTTTTGTAATGGGACAATCAATTTCTGGACAGTCGTTAATGTTGAACCCATTCACTATATCAGCTGACTGAAGAAGACATGTGGGGAAGACATGTGACGTGTGGACTGTCGTCACTGGCAACTCCTATAAAAGAAATTGTCCCAAAGTGAACATGTTTGCTGCACTGGTTGCCATTTTAGTGTCCATCGGGAGCCCTCCAAACCAACATCTGAATTGAGCCACCCCGCGTCAGAGCTAGCGCTTTGGGGGGTGGCCAGACCAGGGTGTGAAAAGCAGCTGGCACCATCATTGCCCTCCCAAGTGAACTACCCACTCGCTAGACTGGCACCTGACAAGTAAGCTGCATCATCTAGTCTGACACCCAGCCATCCAAATGACAAAGTATTCTAGTTTTTTTGCAGACCTAATCGTTAGTTCATCATCTCCCATAGCCCATTAATGACATCTTATTTATTAAGCTTTAGCTGTTCACTCCATTTGTCACTGTTAATCACAGCGCCATCTCTAAACACACAACACTCCCCCTCAATTTCCCATAATTACTTTACTCACAACAGTCACTTATCTCCACTCACAATAATTTCATCTTTTGTCATCTTCATTCAAAAGCATCCTTATCCTATTTCGTTAAGCTACAGCGGCTCAGCGGTATTTAACAAAACACTATGGAGCTTTAGTCTGAAGCTTGGAAGCTGCCAATCAACCTGCAGGATGCAAAAGGATGGAACAATTTTACAGTTACTGTCAACAGCCATGAGATGATGCTAAAAGTAGTTACTCATTAAAACAAAAAAAAAAAAGCTTTAAATCTTTTCACCTGTTGTTTTTCAAGCTTTAAAAACGTATTTAACAGCCATCACGGTTTGCTTTCTCACAGTAGGTGGGTTATATGGACCATTTTTGTTTTTGTTTTTTTGTCATCATTCCGATTAAACTATTTCGAATGAAAAATTAGTTCCATCTGTTTACATGGGCTACGTTCTATTCCGATCAGCTGCTTACAGGCGCTCTAGAATCCTTGATCGGAGTAGCCGTTGCTGCTTTACTTTTGCCTGAGAAGATGAGTACACCACCCTCTCATTCCGTTTAAAATTCTAATCAGATCGGCAGTGTTACGGCCAGCTCGGAACCATACATAAAAGAGAGATACAAGTGGTTTGGTCAACCTAAATATATTTATTAATTAGAAATATTAAATTAGTGCAGTCAAAAAGATGACATGGGGAGAAAACAGAATGTGGGTGCGTAGCTGTAATGCAAGTGTCAGTAGGATGTTAGGAGTAAGATAAATTAAAGGTAAAGAAAGACATAAGGTGTGTTTAAGAGAGCAGTCAATCAATGTGCCTTCAAAACTCAGAAATGTGCCTAATCCAGAAGTGACCCAGCAAACGAGAAGTGGGGTTCACATTGCACACGCAAACGGCAGCGCTGTGCTATGAAACACATTATTTTCAATGGCTTGCATGCGCAACAACTGGCCTGCCGCTGCTGTGAGCAAAGCGCAGTGCAATCCGTGTCCAATCAAGGTGAAGTCCCCTAGAGACAGAGAGAAACAACCCTGTTTATGGCCCAACCCATTAACCCAGGTCTATGCCATTAACCAATTAGTTGAGCCAGGCTATGCCAGACCTGAAGAGGGCACAGGGGGTCATAACAGGCAGTTTTATTCCGATCAAGGTGTTTATGAATTGAATTTCCCCTGGGGATCAATAAAGTATCTATCTATCTATGTGTCATTTTTCCAATTCTAATCATAATAATAAGTGTCCATGTAAAATAATGTATTATTTTGACTATGGGGATAGATAAGTAGATGAGTGGATTGGCAAGGTGCACGTGATTAGTACATTGACCACATCAGGCAAGGACAAATGAACATGATGATGATTGGCGATCAGGG